>NW_024368707.1:1134594-1220421 GCF_014805655.1 Passer montanus | reverse complement strand
GGAAAAAAAAAAAAAAAGAAAAAAAAAAAGGAAAAAAAAAAAAGGAGAAGCCTGTACCACTCCCATACCATCTGTAGATTAGTAGCATCAGGAAGTTGTGAAAACATCTGTCCAAGTGTTCAATGTGAAAGGAATGCTTTAGGCCAGCCAATGGACCTAAAGCATTCCTTTGGACCCAGGCCAAAACTTTTGGACCTCACTGGAAGACACAGACCCAACTAAGGGCCCAAAACTGGCCTCCATACACAGTCACTCTCTGGATCAATTGAAATGCCAGGTACTCAGCTTCTCCTGTGCTTCATAAACTCCTCTGAATATTTTCCTAAGCCACACTTCAGGTAATAAGGATCTCAATTAAGCCCCCTGCTTGCTTCCTCTGCTGGTACCCATTAGAAGTGAGATAAATCCTGAGAGGAAAATCTAGTTTTGAAGGTATTCAGGATGGAATCACTCCAAAGGGAGAGGACATCAGGTTCCAGGCCTCTCAGTCTAGATCATCTCAATACTACTATATTTGGTAACAAAACCAAATTACTGTTTACATGGGAATGGCCTCTGTGGTCACCAGCTGGTGAATAAAGTACAGGAAAAGTAGACAAAGGCTGGAACAGTAACAATGTCAAAAGAGATTCTATAGCAATCCTCACAATCCTTATCCCTTTCACAATGGAGAAGATTTCACAACAGGAGAGGTCAGAAATCCAATTTGTGCTTGCCTTGTATCATGCTCTTGACCCAGCTCAGTTCAGAAGACTGGAAACAATTCCCTCTCCCTTCTGAACCAGAAAATGAGTGTAAATAAGATGTTTTCTACTGAGCACAAAGAGAGGTCTTATTTGAAATACTCATTTCAACTGTTAGCCAGAGTTTGTCAATCTTTAAGACCATCCTCCAAGTTTATTTATGTAATCAATGCTCAGATAAGCTTGTTATTCTCTCATTTTCTGTACAAGTCCATTGCTGTTCTTCATATCCTTATATTATCAATTGATTAGCACAGTACAGGAATTCAAAGGATTTTGATAGAACCAAAAGGTTTTGCTGTGAGCTGCTGTGAGTTCTGGTACAAGAGACCTCTAGGACTGTTGTTTGAGTCACCTGGGTATCTTTCAGCCAAAGTGTCTCACAGCAAGGGTAGCATTTGTAAGGCTTATGAAATAAAAGCAGAGGCTTTCTGCTTCAACACAGAGGCACAGAGAATCAGTGAGCACTGAAATTCAGGAGCTCTGTGGCACTGTTCTCTAGCAACACTCTTCAGTAATTCAGCATGGAGACACAAATGCCAAGGGCCTGTTGCTGAGCTGAGCAGTGCTGGCAGAGCTGTCCTGAAGTTGGTCTAACAGAGATTTGCACAATGACTCAAAGATGCACCATCCCAAAACTGTAATTACAGCTTGACACGTCTCTCCTAACCAAGACAACTGTGATCCCCTCAGACAAAAATTCAATATAGAAGTGCCACAATTCCCAAGAGCTTGTCTTGATTCTGGGCCCAGTTCATTCCTCCTGGCCAAACAAAGCCTCCAGGAGACTCCATGAGAACTCCAATGGGCTCCCACAAAATTTCTGTAAGCTGAGACTTGCAATTCCTGCAATTCCCAAGACTTCAACAGGACACCACACAACATTAGGATGTCAGAGAGATATGTTTCATCAAGGAGAGAAGTTCTGACAGCTGTGATTTTAATCTGATTTCATGGCATGGCTTCTGCTGCCCCTGCCATGGGACCAGCAGGGCAAACACTGACACCTGCAGGCACCCATCTATCTGGATCTGCAGACTGTGCAGGAGTTGTGTGGCCTGGCCCCAGGACAGACCATGGGTTCTGTCATTTCAGGTTAGGAAAGCCTTGGGGTCCCTAATCCAAAGGGAAGCAGATATCACTGCACAGCTCCAAAGCAACTGTATGAACACAAGTCTTTTTTAGGAGTCAGAAAGTCCAAAGAACCCTTGCCCAAGGTGGAAGGGTCATAGTTTACCAAATCCACTCTCCGTACCAAGGGTAAACAACTATTCTTAAATGCTTGGATGTAGCCTGGAAAACCTCTAGAAATAAAATTCCAGAGAAACTGCTATGTGTTTTAAATAAACAGAATAGCTGAACATATTTTCTCCTCAAAATCAAAAAAAAAAATCTTTTGCAGAGAAAGTTCTACTTTTTTTCTGTTACCAAGTGGAAACACTTTCTTTTTACAGAATTTTGTATTTTCCGAAGGTCAATAACCTTGAGTTTCACTACCTCTCGTTGTCAAAACCTATCATTTAGATTGCTTTTCCTACCTGAGAATGTCTGGTTGCATAATGATAATTTTTAAAACTTTATGATAACCCCAGAAACTAGGTATTGATAAATCTTAAATGCCATCACATAATGAGTAAGCTGACACAGAAACTGAGTGCCTCATCTGTTGTTATACTACTAGTAAGTGTTAGACCTAAGAACAGATCAAAAAATCTTCATTCCAAGGCATTCCTGAGTCTTGGAAAAACAATAGAGCTGATTTAAAATCTCCTAAGTACTACATATGAATTTCAATTAGTGTAAATTGTCACTTGCTTACCTACTATATAGTGGATTCTTTAAATATACATCGAATTCAGTCATTTCCAGATGAGATCTGATGAGGAGAGGCCTCTAATCTGTAATGCAAGGACATACTGTAGTCCATCCATATTCCAGTTTTATGTATTTTTTCCAACAGTTTTGTATGTACATCCACATCACAGCATAGACTTATTTTGTAAATTGAAAAAAAATGTGAACAAACATGTAACATTAGGAAGAAGGACAAAGTTTGTTTGACTGCTTGAGAATGACAGTGGAGTTCATTCTCCATTGTTCTGATCTTTGGTTCATTACACTCCCCAAAAGACAGTGAATGCTGTACGCAGAATTGGGGTTCCATGTGAATTAGTCATAAAACTGTCCTGATTCACTGGTGTCTAATACTCAGTTTGAATGTGAGCTGATATGGAAGGGGACACCAAAACTTGGAGTAGGGGAGTTTTTCCAAAGCTTGTTCCTTTAGACTGTTTATCTCTCTACATATCTCTCTACATGAATGATTTTTCTTTAGCTTTAAAATTCAAAAGGAAAAAAAAAAGTCACAAAAACATGATAAATTGACTTTTCTCATTATACCATTGTTGCATTGACTAAACATGCAGATTACCTCTGGCAAGGATGGCTAACCACTTTCTATTTTTCTAAGGTGGCAAACCAAATGGAAATCCATTACTTAAAGGAAGTTTGCAGAAGCTGTTAAGAGTTACTTAACAGCAAGTTCTGCTATGTTGCTTCTGAAAAAAAATAAAAGAAATATTGCCAAGTATATAACAAAATTCCTTGCAGCACTGAAGTACCTCTCCTCCTCTATCCTTTCAGTAACTGAACATCCTGTCTTAGATGATATAACTAAATTACAACCAAAATATTGATAAATGGTGGCTCCAAAAAAAGACATGAGCTCCATCCTCAGGGAGGGCAGTGTTTTTAGAATGACAGCTGTTTATGAAGAAATAAATATATTTTTTAAATATACTGTGTATTAGACCAACATGTACACACTATCTAGACAGAAGCATGGGTGATTTTTTGTAGAGGAGTTTCCAGAAATAACCAGCACCATTTCATCCTCCCCCTCATTTTATATAAACAGCTACAGACATGTTTTATGTGCATTCACATATTAGGGAGTGAGATTCTTAGCACTGTACAATGGCAGAAAGAACAGCAGCCTCCTGGTAACTCTAAACCAGCCCACACAGTGTGTACCTATACAATAGGTCTATCTTTAAATACAGATTTAGCTACAGAAGACCCCCACATTTCTGACATTCCAACTTAACTTACACAAAGGAGTTGAATGGGTTCCTCAACTGCACAGTGATTTTTTTCAGTCTTTTTATTCTGAGCTTTTCCAGTGAGTAGGCCAGGGACAGTCTATCTCAGGTTCACAGGACAGTCTGCTCTTCTGTGACTTACTTGAAAGCCCTGTCAGCAGATTCCTCATTTCAGACTCTTGAAACCTGAAGGTACTAACCTCTACTCTCCCAGATGCAGCAGATATTCTTTGAAACATTTTATAATCTTATTTTAAAATTTTTCCACTATTAGATATTTTCTACTAGTAGATATTTTAATGGTGTCAAAAAACCCCCAGCCTGAGATCCCAGTGCTGAATTGGTACATTTCCTTTGCCAAACCTCTGGCTTATACCAGAGACCAACATCTCTTCAGTCACCCAAGGAGCAATATCATTTTCTCTTACAGGAGTTGAGTTTGCCTTCTGCTGGTGCTGGGATCATGCAAGTACGTCTGCAATCCAGTATTAGTTTTTTTATCTGTCCCTAGTACCCTCCTGGCAACTTTCCTTTTCCTCAAGCAGAGCTAGCTAAGTGGCAAGCAGCTCTGAGGGTGGATCTCCACACCTACAAAAAACCCCACAGGAACAGGTTGTGTTTTATGTGAACACAAGGTGAGCCTCGTGTACAACTATGTGTAAAAGGATGTATGAAGAGGGGACTTGATTGCTTTCACATTAGTTTTTCTACCCTACCTTCTGATTCTAACTAGTGCTGTTGTCCTGTATATTTCTGCTGCTTTTCCTGTCACTCCCTTTTTAGTTATTCCCATTTCACACAAACTCCCATCTTATTTTTAGATCAATTTATTTTCACAGTGTGCTTTGCCCAAGGCAAAAGCAAAAATATAAACTAATCTTCCAGCCAAACCCTAAGGTCTTTTTTTAGTGTTTGCTGCTCAGCCCTCACCAGTCCCTGTGCTTCACAGGCCACTCTGGCTTTCTGTGTGAGCCAGTGTGATATCAGAGAACAGTTAAACCAGAAATAAGGAGGAGGAGAAATAAATACAGTAGTAGCACAAGTCTTCTCACAAGCTCTGTTCAAAGCACAGGGCGGAGAGGGGTGCTTAGCTCCCCCAAACACCTCATAGCTGGATTGAGGCCCCCTGTCCTGTTTGTATCCAGCCCTCAACATGCCCCTGGTACAATGTTCCTTCCCCCTTGTCCCTAAGATTAGGACAAACCTGTTAAAACTCTCATCTAAAGAAAAGGCAGAGACACTTCTGTGCTGTAGGAATACTTGTCCCAAAAGGCTAGGTTCCCTCAGATAACATAACTCCCTGCAAGGGAATACAGCCCCAGATGAACTGGAAAGGGCTCAGACACCCACACTGCCAGGACTGTAGGTGTGAACCAAAGGCAAAGCCAACCCTCTAAAGGAAATAGCTAAAAGTTGGTCACTGCTGATGCTGGGCGCCTATCTCAGACCTCAGCTATATATAAATTGCTTTGTCTGTGTGAAAGCAGTGAACCCTGCAGAAACCCATGTGCTGTACCAAGGTTATTTGTTAATGAAGCTACATACATAAACACAATGTCCAGAGGAAGGACGGTTTGGAAGGGTTTTTGGAAGAGCAATCATAGTGTGTGCCAGTTGCATGGAATGTGAACCCATCGATCTCAGCAGAGCCAGATACAAGACTGAGCAGGTGAGCACATCCCTGATGCAGACACTGGATTCAGTTTCACCAAATAAGTGTTATGCTTGCTATTTTCTTTGAGAAATCCTACAGATAAAATCAGTAAAATAGTTAAAATATTAAAATAAATCTTAAATATTAAACCCAGTAAAACACACTCTGTATGCAAAGTGCAGTCATTGCATTAATGAAACATCTCTAAAGAAACCATTCTGAGGTGGTCAGAGAAGCTGAAAGGATCTAATCTACAATTGTTAATGGAGGCGGTGGGGGGAGGGGTGGGAGGAAGGGAAGAAAAACTCAAAAGCAGCACATGAGAAACCAGCAGAGCATGGACTATCAATAGCTCTTTGTTCTTTTCTTCGTGTTTGGCTTGGTGAAGAATACGCCTAGGGCTGAGGATACAACCAGCCAGTTGTAAATTTAAATATGTTTGCTTTCCTTCATGCTTGCCAAAACCACTCAGTGGTAGCTTTAGATTTATGCAAGCTGAGACTACAAAAAGCAGTGCTACCTCAGGACTCCCAGAAGAAATCTACTTAAGCAGCTTTTTTCTCCAGCTCTATATCTTTAGTGAGGCTGATGAAAGTTTGGCATATACTTGAAGGTTATCTGGCCACATTCGAGCCTCCAGAGATAGAGTTATACTACAGAGATCCTAGAAAGAACTTTAAAGCCCTCAATCACCAGAGAGACTCCTCTGATATCCAGAGAAATATGAACATGACCGAAGACTACAAATTACAATCTTATCAGAAAACAAAGTAAAACTTTATTTGGTAGGGAGCAACAGAATACTTTAATACTGCAGTGTAAGTAACAAACCAAGCCTTGGTCCCCCAAAGTCAGAAAGAATTTGGGCCAAGGGAAGAAAACAGAGTGAGCTAATTTTAGTCTTATGTGTTATAGGTAAAAAAATTGATCCAGCCAATTTAATAAAAATAAAAGTAGAATTTATTTGTGACTGATATACAGTCCTGACAGCCAACAATCAAGGCACAGCACCAACCCTGGGATCGGAGCTGGGTGAACACAGAATCCAAGCTCGCTAGCAGTGAATCCCCAATGTTCACCAAGAAAGCCTGGTAGAGCTGGCTTAAATACAGTTTTTCCAGCCCGAGGCAGAGTCTCTTGTCTTCCACTCAGGACTCTCATCTTTTTTTCAGGTTTTCCCTATTCATGTTGTTTCTTTTCTCTGTGCAAAAGTCCAACAAAGCTCGTCTGGGAATCTGGAATGAATTTTCGCTGCTGAGTTCCTGGAATATGTCTTTTCAGATGTAAGTTTCTGATGGCTCAGATTATGTAGGTCAGACATCTTCATGGACCATCATCGCTGGGTGGCTCCTGGTTCATTCCAGAGAGAACACCCATCTCCTGTCTCGGCTAGTCTTTTTCGTGTGTTGATTCGGATTCCTTTCCTCTGCTGCAGCAATCCCTTATCTCTGGCTAGTGTGCCCTTCATGATTTCTTTTATTAGAAATCATACTACATCCTATATAATACTCATACCACAACTCACAGAATACTCATAATGTACGAATTATCAATATAGACATACACATATAGTCTCAATCAGCACAAATTACCAAAATACACATAACATTAAGCAATATTAGCTTAAGTATCATAGAAAAATGGGGTACATGGACTATGGTACGACTTAAACTTGACATTTTTCAAACTGTCTTCTGCTTTATAACAGGACCAGCAAAATGTATGAGTAAATCTTGGGGAGCAGGGACTATTGTGCTTATTTGCTTTTAAAGTAGTTTTTTTCATTTTCAAATGAGTATTTTTCTAAGATTCTTTCTTAAGCCTCTAGCCCTTACTCAGATTAAAAGTGAAGGTTTTGAAACACAAATACTTGAGCAGAAATTTTTCTGCTTTGACATAAAACTGCACATATACTCAAGCCAACTCTGTCCAGCACCTGACAGCGTTTACACCTTCAGCCTGCTCAAGCCTACCAAGTCTTGCTCCAAGGTTGGAGCAACAGAGTTGGCCTGTTCCAATTTTGCTGTTATCCCACCAATTTTATACCACTTAAGAATTCTGGTGTAAGAATTCTGTCTGCTTGACACTCCAGTTCTCTGCTCAGCAAAGCTGTGCAGGCCTGTTTTCATTACAACATAAATTAATAGAGCAGACTCATACAGCAAGGTGGGATAGCCAAGACACCAAGATCTGTCAGTACTGTTACATGCCCATGAAATGCAGCATTCTGACATTTCAAATTGCTGCAGTATGATTTCTCAGAGGTTTTCTGATAGAGCACAGAAAGACAGAAACAAATCAGCAAGGCTGGCAGTCTACTGCCCCAAATCCCTTTGTTACAGCCATGAGGGTTGGGGAAAAAAATTTAAACCACAACAACAAACAAACAAAAAAGCATACCACCCCAAAAACAACTACAAATGGAATTTCTGGGCACACTTCTAAGACTTGACTTTAGGTTCAATATTCAGTGTTTTTTAAAGGCTATTCTTATTAATTCAACCAGAGGTAAAAGCAGCACTATGTGTATAATTTGTATGAAAAAGAAACAAGTATGAGAAAAGCAGTCATTCCATAAGAACTGTCACAAATACCTTTCAAATATCTTTTTTTTCCCCTGGGAAAAAAAAAAAGAAAAAAAAAAGACAAAAAATATAAATTTGCCTGCTAGATTTTACTGAATCATCAAAAGTCCATTCCTTCCTAATGCTTTTGACCAGAAAGTATGATATATTACCATAATACCACCTCAAGACAGCCTTTAAATTAATGGATCAGACTGAGGACTCTCTCACAACTACTTCTGAATATTGAGGAGATTCAATAAGGCTCAGATCCCCATGTGGCAACTTTTTGACAAGTTAAGAACAGTGACAATTATATGCAATTGAATAGTACTCCAGTTTTAGCCATCTTCTAGAAACCACTGACAAACACAAAGTGACTGTGACATCACTCTTGTTACATTCAATTCCAAAAGGGACTTCTTTGAGTGGGCAAGTTTCAGCTTAAAACAGAATTAACTAGAGTATCAGGAAGAGAAGCTTGAAGTAAAAGGGATTCAAGCTTAACTCACATCCAAAACATAGAGTGAAGACAGGAAACAAGAAATACCAAACAAATCAGACCTTACCACAGCAAGAGACAAGAAATAAAATTACAGCAAACACAAAGCCTTGAAGAAATGAGTGGATTGAAATGATCAAAAATAAGGTTAAGTCTTCAATTTTATATGTCACTTAAAGGATAGTTGTTTCCTGCCACTAGAAGTCTACAAACTCCCTGTTCCATCAATTTGGAGTTGATTGAGAGAGAAAACAAATTGCTATCACTGCCAGGGAAGTTTGGATGCCAATGAAAAGCTCCTATCCAAGTACACACCAGATAGTTTTTAACATTAAAATACATGGCCTTTGTTCCTGACCACCAGAAGATCAAAATAATCTATCATAAGTTTCAAATGCTGCTCTACTTTTTCAATTCTAATTCTTGTTCCCTGATGCTTGATTTCCAGTTTTCTGTATGTAAAAAATGCCAGCACAATAACACATTTTGCTTTGGATTACTATTTCCCTACAGTCCACAGCAAATATTAGAATATACAACTCTCATTTCAACAGTCATTTGGCAAGAGGTAATATTTACTTGCTAATGGATGCCCTTTTTTCCCTAACAAGATTAGAGTGCAAAGCTTAGTCTTCTGCTTCCAATTATACATGACATTTGTCAAAACAGGGTAGCAGTTAAAAACTCAAGTCCATAATTAGGTTCTTCTCTGACATCTCCAAGACATTAATTCTCATGTTAGATGTGCACCAAAAATGGAACCGTTGCTTTAACCAATACACAACTAGGCTGACATGCTCTTCCACAGTTGCCAATAATTCAGAACTCAAAAAACAATTCTGTACTTCAACTGACACAGCAAACATTGCTGGACTGTATTTTACACAAACAGTATACACATGTTATATATATGTAATTCGTGCTGTTTAGAATATAAAATAAATACATGTTATAATGTTTAGAAGGAATGTACAGGGATTATTTAAACTCACATGCGGGATTTGAGGCATGTTATATGCTATGGAAAAACTGCATACCATTACAAAATTGCAGCCACAGCAGGAAGGGATCTAATTTACAATCTAAAGAACCTAGCCTGGGTGGAGACCACTTGAATGCTCATTGCTCCAGATCAAGATAGTGGGAGCTACGGGGAGAGTTTCTGTAACCTCACCACCAGCCATCATTGCCTGCCAGGAACTACGTTGTCAAACACAACCCGGAGGAAGAGGACGACATGAATATGCTTGACCAGTGCTCATCGCTGGCCAGGAACTGTATTCTTCAGTCCAGCTCGAAGAAAGGAAACAACATTAATATGATTGACTATGAAAAGAACAAGAGGGACTCTGCCTCGGGCCAGAAAAACAATATAAAACCCACCAACCAAATCGGGCAGCGTACCACCCCCGGGAGGTGATGCGGGTGAACGTGAGATTGGCCTCGCTAGCACCAATTCTTCCTGTCCACACTGGCTGCTCCGAGGCAGCGGTTCTTATACAGTTTATTTCGCCCCGTGGCAGGATGTCTTTGTTTCTTTCTGAGTTCTTCATATTCAAGTTGGTTTCTTTCTTTGGCTGGGGCTGCACAAAGCCTTCCTCCGGGAATAGAATAATACCCTTCCCTGATTCCTGGAATCTGGCATTCATTCAGAAGGAAGGTGTTGATGGCTCTGGTCTTCTCTGACAGGTATCTTGTCTGGGCCATCATCGCTTGGGCGTCATTGGGTGCATGTTTCTGTGAATGCCCATCTCCTGTGCAGCCGAGGTTTCCTTTGCATGTAAATGTTGTGGTGCCTCTCTGTCCATATGCCGTGGTTTTGCCATCCTGGGGAAGAATCTCTCCCCCCCCGCCCTTGTGTACCAGCAGTTTCTTTTATACATATATATTTGATGCATCTTTTATTTCCACAAATTACTAATCACATTTATAACAGACAAGAACCTGGGATGAAGAGCTGTGGGACACAAAGCCCCAGCTGAATTGCCTGTGGCAGGGTGGCCAAGGCTGTGGTGTGAGGAGGGGCCAGCCACGGCGCCCCAGAGCTCAAACCCCTTTGGCAGGGCTTTGGCACAGGCCAGGCAGGCAGCTCTGGGCTGCCCACAGCAGCCTCCATCTCTTTTATACCAATAACTGTCACTGCAGATATGGTTAGATGACAAAGCAGAAGGATTTCTATACAGCTTTGAGGCCACTCATTTCTCTATGTTCTAACAGTGCTGTTTAGATGGTGGTCCTGATGCACCTTGTTTACGCCTCCAAATCCAGCAGGAGAGGTCATATAAGCCACAATTACCCAAAAGGGGAGTCAGAAGTGTGTAATACTGCAACTATTCCTTCCGAACAAAGCATTTTATCTTATCTGTCAAGAAACAAACACTAAACAGCACATTACGACTTAGTGATAGTTAAAAATTACCTGAAAAGATGAAAAAACCCTTTATTCACAACTATTAAGCCATGAAAAGAAAAATCCCCTTGTTATATATACTATAAAATAATTCATGTTAAATGAAATAAAACAAAAACCCTACAGTTTATACAGTTTATATATACACATATGTATGTTTATATACATAAACATATGTTTATATACAGTTTAACCATGTATAGAAAATTCAAATAGGAAGTCAGCTGTACCCAAAAATGTATATTCCAGGGGATTGCTGTCGTCTGACAGGAGGCATTTTTGATAAGCATCACCAGCAACCACAAACTAAGTGATAGAAATTCAAATACCAGGACACTACCTCCAGAGACGCATATTCCAATATTTATCCAAAGGGATTTTTTGTCTGACCAGACTCCAGCAGGAGGCATATTGATAAGCATCATCAGAAGTCTTTCCTGGAAAGTCTTTTTCTGACAGGATTCCATCAATCATCCACCAGAAACACAATGATATGCTAAAGAGGAGCCCCTTCCAAAGGTATGAAGAACTGTACAAAACAGCCCTTCTGAGAACTACTCTTTGGAGAACCACAGGGACTTTGGTGGAAAGGACCAAATCCTACATCTTCCCAACTCTGATCACCTACATCAGAGTTCATTTTAGATTGTGGTTTATTCCAAATTTATATTTTGATAATTTAATAAATTTCTTTAATTATTGGAGTATTAATTTATAACACCCTTTCATGATTACTCTTGTGGTTTGATATAAAACAATTAGTTTTGCTTTATGCCAATTTAAAACAGAATTGTGTTTTATATATTTTTTATTCATAAACAAGGAATAGACAAAAGCATCTTAAGAAAAAGACAAATGAAAATCCTTGTTTCCCTTCAAAATACTGATTTAACCTTATATTTTTCAGGTTTTTTCTCAAAGGAAATAACAGGTTCTTATTTAAGGACAGTATTTTCCTGTGGAAATTTTCACAAAAATCACTGTTGCCTGCAGCAGAATGAGCCACGGGATTTTGCAGTTCGTAATTCATCCTGTACAGAACTAACATAATACACACCTGTGCTTTACCTAAATCCTTCTTGTCTACACAAAACTCCTGTCTTGTGTTCCCACACTGCTCAGCATCTTCCCCATGGTACCAACATTTTTGCTGCTTTATGCATCCCATCTCTTTACTCTCACCACACCCATGGGTTCCTCTCTTTGCCATAAAGTACCTCCATCTTCACTGATTCACAAGTCAAAATTCATTCCCAGCAAGAATAAGCAAAAGGAGGGCAGGGGTAGGTGTAGAGAAGCTTTCTCCTGGCTAGGAGACTTTGATCCTTTCACTTTTTCAGTGTGTAGCTCCCCATTAGCAACAGCTGGTTATCCTTACACATTAAGTGGAAGAACACAAAGGAATTCTTAATGAGATCTGTCTAAAACAGAGTCAAGAAAAAAATGTATTTTCCTGTTATTGTTTATGGCTTGTCTTGGAAGCCACAACTGCAATCTAGATCCCTGGTGTCCTTGGCACCAAGGGAAAGACAATTTGTGGACCATATGTTCTACAATTTACAGAGGTGAAACAAACAGTGAGGGAACACATCACTGATCCCATTTTATACGTGGCTTAAAGCCCAGGAGTGACTTGCTGAGGCTGGCAGTCCAAGGGACTCAGTGTAGCTCTCCTGGTTATCAGCTCAGCTTCTAAATCATGCTCACTCCTCATTCAGAACCTTCCTAGCAGAACAAAGGAATTTATGCCTCAAAGAGCAATTTTACCCTGGCTAGGAGATGGATGATAGAAAGCTTAAAAATAGTGTTATATCATAGCTTAGGTAGAAAAACAACCTTCCCATCATGAAACTGAAGCACATTTCTTTCACAGTTCTGATGAACTTATATATTTCCCAGTGAAAGAGAGAAGGTTTTCTAAACATTAGTAGAATTGAAAAGTGATGGAAAACTACTCCTTCATGGTATCCAGCCAGAATTCCAGTTCAGAATTCCAGGTTCAAGAGGATGGGAAAGGTCCTAAAAGCTTCTCAGCTGGACCTGTAATTATAGGGAAAAAAACCATCCAGGTTCTCAACTGGACCTTGTATAAAAAGAAAATCAGTTATAATGGCAATACAAGTCAAGATTAACAGCCTTAGCAACTAAACATTCCCTGCTTTAGCTGCATTATGAATAGAAAGTTGTATTTTTTTTTTCAGTTTCAGAGTTAAAAAACAAGTCAGGCCTCTTTGGTTTGGCTGCCGAAGAAAAACTCTTCAATTACCTGTTAATGGCCAGTGACTAACTATTGTTTCCCTGATGCTGGCCGCTTGCCAAGAAGACACCAGGACAGACCCTCCAAGGTAAAGAGAATAGGCAATGACATCAGAGCCAGTATGCAGATGAGAAATGCATTGCGCCCTGAATTTTTACAGTTTTACAGTTTTTACAAGAAAAACCCCTAAAATCACAAGCCAACAAGTGACTTAAGTGACGTCTAAGGATGGGAGCGTAGTCCCATACCTGCTTAGACCCTTTTTGTTTCTCACCCTAACCTGAAAAAATACTGATTAAAGAGACACCCCCGGTTGTTAAACAAACAAGCCAGGAATCTACGACTCTCCCGTGAGGACAGAATCCCCAGCTCTGCCTGCAGACCAGCGGACAAAGCTGCATCACCCTCCTTCTCCGTGCCACGCCTGGGAGCAGCGGCGGTGCGGGCGCAACCCGTCAATTTCTCCCCACCTGAGCTGATTCTTCTTAATAAAGGCATTAAAAAGGAGAAAGATCTCCTGCCCATTTATTTCAAGCTCTATCTGAAGTTACTACCCTACCTATTTCCCTTACACCTGTACATTACTTTTCTGATTAGAAAGCTTATTAGATTGCAAGACCTGCTGGGGCTTTTTCCCTTTCTTTTTCTCCACTCTCTCAAGTACTTATTCTCCCCAGAATGGCAGTCTTCAAGGCTGACAATAATATTTGCAAAATCATACAATGCACTTAGATTAAAAGACATTATTTAGTGCTCAGAAAACAAAACTATTCTGGCTTGAAATCTGCAAAATTAAAGATCTAAGCTTTTCATTTTGAAAGGACAATTTGAGAGAATCACCTTTTAAACAGAAACAATTTATTTATTTTATTTTAAAAAATATGTATCCATCCAAATAAGCAATCCTTAGAAGTTCTATTCATCCCAAGAGCACCACTTTGGTAAGAGCCAAGCAACACTTTGGATGCATTTTTTGTGTGCATATGTACATACATAGCTATTAAACTGATCTTCATTAAAAGCCTACAGGACCAATCACTTCTGTTAGGGATATAGTTAGTAATTCATGCCGATAAAATATAGATTTCTATAAGGTATATGAATCAATCTGGCTGTACAGAGAGGGGCTAGGGATTTCATTCTCAGGATGGTGAAACCGTGGCAGACTGGCAAGGGAATGGCATGACATTTACATATGAAAGAAAACTCGGCTGCCCAGGAGATGGTCGTTCACAGTGGCATGTATCCAGTGATGCCCAAAGATAATGGCCCACGAAGATACCCATCTATGATAACAAGGGCCATGGACACCTGCCACCTGAATACAGGATTCCGGGAAGCGGGGGGGAGAAGCATTAATCTATTTCCAGAGGAAGGTTTTGTGCAGTTCGTGCTGAAGAAAAGAACCAACTTGAATATGAAGAACTCTAAAAAGAGACAAAGGCACTCTGCCATGGGCGGAATAAGGAGTATAAAAACTGTCCCCTCGGAACAGCCAGTGTGGACGGAGGGGGATTTGGTGCAATAGAGACCAAATCCACATTCACCAGCCTATCTCCCGAAGGTGTTCTGCTGTCAGTTTGATTGTTGGCTGTCGGGACTGTATCACAGTCATGAATAAATTCTTTTTGTTTTTCTATTAGAATTGGACATATTTAATTTTTACCTATAACACTTCTAAGGACAAAAAAGGAGTATTGAAAACAAAACATTATCTAAATAAAAAGGTGCATGACTCTTAATTTTTCTCATCATTACCTCCTTACAACTAAGCCACATTTTCACATGTTAGAAAGGAAGCAGGAAGCCTCAGCAAAATTTAAAAGTTGCTGGCAGGTCTATTATGTCTGTTCTCATGTAAGTCTTTCTGAAGGTAGGAAGAAAGATGAAGCTAAACTATCGCCAAGCCAGGTCACAATAATTTGTGTTCTTTTAATTTAGCATGAACAAAGAGTTCAAGGACATAGATAAGTTTGCATAAGCCTAGCAAGGTACAGGTTGGGAGATTTTAGCGCTTTTTGAAATGTAACAGCTTTCAATGCAGCTATAATTGCTAGCACTTTTGCTGGAAAATTTTAATAGGGAAACCCATCTGGATGTGTTGTGAATCCTGTGCCTTATCCATTGCCAGTGAAACTCAAAACAATTTTGCTACTAATGTTCTCTGTGGACCAAATCAGACCTAAGTCTTTCAGAATTGCCTCTTTAAAGATGAAGAACTACCTGAGGGGATGTTTTCAGCTTGGCTTAAGTATCATAACAGTCATAAGTCTTACAAAACTGAGCACTGCCTCTAGAAATCCATCTTTAAGCCTCCCTCCCCTCCTTCCCCCTCCCCCACCCCACCCCAACATTTGTACATTTTCATGAGTTAAAGTGAAAGCTGTTCGGAGAAAGGAGTAGATGTGGAAATTACTTGAAATCTCCCTCAGCTCTAACCAGAGAGCTGGAGCATGTGTGACACTGATGAAACAGAAAAAGCAGCCTGCAGTGTGCAGGAGCCCTGGCCACAGTGGGATCCCCCTGATATAAGCAAAGCAACTACATACCCCTGAGATTCCTCTGTTTTGGAGGCAACAGATGGTGAAACAGAAACAGACTTCTCCCAAACCTTTCAGGTTACAAAGGCATATGAGGTCCTTTCCTAATCTTTCAGTCCAATGGACAGAAGTGCTTTCCCAGAAAGGAAGCTTGTGAAAGACAGCACCTGCAAATAGTGAAGAGAGTTGTGGGGCTTGCTTCATCCACTTTTTGACACCTACAACAAAGATGCCTCCATCTGAGATGAGATACCACTTAGGATCTCTTTATAGTCCAGGACATGTTAAAACAAGCACTTTTACCATGCCATTCAGCTGCCTATTTGTTTAGAGATTTACTTTAGAAAAAGAGAAAATGAACTGCTGATGTGACTATTGTTCTCTCTTGCATATAAAGTCCAAGTGACCTGCTCAGACTGCAAGCACCTGCACTGTGTCAGGCCAACTGTGCTTAAAAGCAGCATATTGGGTATAGAAGAAGCATATACAGTAAAGCCTTTTTTGCTTTGTTTTGTTTCTGCTTTGTTTTGTTTTTTCTTGTAATAAGAGGAACTGTGAAGTACTGTCAAGATAACTACTGCCCCCCATCTAGTGGTAGGATTGCATTTAAAAATGTCCCACCCATCTTATCACATTACATTTTGAAATTGGTGAAGGTTGAAA
This sequence comes from Passer montanus, assembly GCF_014805655.1. Classification (NCBI taxonomy): domain Eukaryota; kingdom Metazoa; phylum Chordata; class Aves; order Passeriformes; family Passeridae; genus Passer; species Passer montanus. Next base: position 1,203,987 of record NW_024368707.1, on the reverse strand, counting down.
AACAGTACCACTGCTCTGCAGGATCCCAAAAACCTACATCTGTGATGCAAGTCACCTAAACCATGTGTCAGAAGTTGTCGCTTAGTTTATTCTTTTAAAATCCACATCATGTTATCTCTGCTTTCCAAAGTGCTTAAAATACATGAAAGATATAAACCTATCATAATAGTCAATAGCTTGTTTATTTATAGATTAGGTGTTTGGGATTGACTCTTCCCAGCTATAGTTTATGTCTATTTTAGTACTACTGAAGAGCTTTGTTATTCATCTGCAGAAACTGCCATTGACATGTGACATCTGCTTTGGAGTAAACTCAAATTTTAACTGTTTCAGCAAGTGAAAATGAAAGAAATTTCTAGACTTGGAAGATCATGTTAGGTGATAATCCAGGTCTGGGTCAGATTTTCAGCAATGTTCAGCTGAATGTTCATGGCTAGATGTTTCTAAGCTAGTCCTTGTCCATACTGTACATGTTGGTTATAGAATGTTCCTCTTAAGGACAAATTTTAATTGTGTTTTATTACAGGCTGCTAAGATGTTCAGTGTAAGTGGGTAAATCCCATTTAATTTTGGAGATATTCTCAGGAATTTTTCAAATTGGGGTTTTCAAAGAAATAGTTTTTTACTAAAAGCAGAAGGTTTCCAGCACGCACTTCCTAAAAGAAAATTACTTTCTGTACCTATTCTTATACTGGATGTATGATCCACACTTATTCTCCCCTTCTGGTTACTGAAGTCAATTGATTCAAATACAGCAAATCTTCCTGTGGCCCTCGGTAATATTCTGGGAAGTCATTAGTTTGAATTTAAATAGGCTTGAAACACCAAACAAACACAGCTTAGCATTCACAGAGATAGCACAAAACAGGTACAAAAACACATCTTAGGCATACTATAAGCAATATGTCAAAATGCCTATGACAAGACTGAAAATGGAACAACATGTTACAAGACTTACTCTTAAGATAGCACAAAATTGTGACAATTCATTGTGGATCTAAATGGGGCTTAATGAGCCAAATCCATATTGTGAATTATCTGCCTTTCCTTTACCTTCCCACAGTGCAGAATATATTACCATAAACAAAATATTCATAGAGAACCACTTCCCTTTCCAGTAGGAATGCACCAACAGGAAAGTCACAATACACCTTATAGTTAAGTACTTTCAAGATGCAGTCAGATGAACAGACAATTAGCGTAAGAATATTCTAGCTGGCCAAAATTCAACTCCAGCCATTTCCAGCAAAGCTCTAAAAAGCTTTCTGCTAGTCCTAAAACCATTGTGTATTCACTCCACTAATTCTTTATCCCATTCCTGTTCCACAACAAAAAAGAAGTGCACACAAGTGACAGCACAATTTATCCTCTTTCACTCAGATGCAGCCTGGGAATGGATTTTCTACCCCTTCTCTTTTGCTGGTCTCCTGCTTCCTGAACAGAACCTGGGGACTGAGAGAAGAAGGATTTTTTCGCATAAGAACTGAATCCCACTTTTTTATCCAGCCTTAGCCTTAAGAAGATGACAATGCTTTATGTGACACATAAGAAACACAATCCATTTCTATCTCAAGGCAGGAAATATCCTCTATCAATTATGATGTGAGTGTATCTGATATCTAGTTCATCTCATTCTCTTTGGCTTTCCATCCTGGTTTGACTCCTTTCCTTCCACTTCTGTGCTGACAGACTTTCATTTATTTGGTTTTATAACAAATAAAAATAAAAAAGTGACTGATCATGAACACAAAATTGCCTTTGCCAAAAGCCAAATTCAAAATTAGAGCAAACAAGGCCAGCATCCTTAGCCTTCCATGCCAACAATAATAACCACCTACAATATAATTTTATATAACTAGCTATACATGAAACAGAAGCAGAAGTTATCAGTTCTTCATCATAAAGAAATTGGTAAAACAGAAAGCACTCTATTGTCTGGTAAATTATGGTTCAACTTCACTTTAAATCACTCTATTATCCCCCAAACCTGGCAAGGTGCTCTAGAAATATGGGCTTGCAAGTGCCTGTACCAATATCTCAATGTCACACTGAAGTCCTGCTTTCACACAATTTACAGTTAGCAACTGAGCTGTCACACATTGCCTCTGTGTACTTCTATCCCATACTCATGCAAAACTCTCACACATTCCTCCATAAAATCATCCTTTGAAAAGTTTATAGCTGTTTTGAAAAGGTCTGTGTGCAACACCGGGTAAAAGCTGACGTAAAAGCTGTCACAGACCTACCTGGAACCAGAGGCTGAAAAGTTAGGGAGAAAGAATGCCACAGGTGCAGACAAGGGTTGTCATCATAGTCACCACTCAGAAGCTGACAACATCATATAAGCTGTCCTTGAACAGGACGCCTGAGTTTTGCTCACCACCATGGAGTGTCAACACCTTTCTCAGTGCAAAGCCATTTCTTTTAGCTGAGATATCAGTCTGAAATTAGAAGAATTTCAGCTTACAAGCTGGCTTTCACAGGTTGTGTTTTGGAGGCCTGCAACATGGTAAATATCAGAGAGCACCAGGCACCACAGATGTCTGTGAATACATTGCCAGGTAAACAGGTATGCCTACAGCCTTGGATGAGCAAGCCATTCCTTGGCAAGCTACTGGATTTAACCTGAACAGGCACAGATTACTTGTTTATTTTCAACTAAAAATAAACCTTACAGGTATCTTAACTTATGCTTAGACATTCCCCCATAAAGAAATGGAATCATACATTGCTATTACCATCAATTAAATTTGCTGATTGACTTTTAGCCCACAGTTTCAGGGATAGGATAACCTCAGGTAACACTTAAAGACACTTGGCACTAGAGTTGGCTTTTGAACTGCACTCTGGATATGACATAATTAACATTAAAACAGATGTCTCTAAACAAGGAGGTAAATCACACTGACAGATCATGGTCCAAATTCAGTGAGGTGTAGCTGACCTAGAGGAAGAACATAGCCCTACCAACTACAGCACACAAAGAATTTCTGCAAGATAGAAGAATCAGAAGGGTTTTAGCCAAAAAGTTTGAGTTCTCTGCAGTCCATGCCAGGATTCAGAAACTGGGATTAGTTAAACATTCGAACATTGTCTGAATGACTTGCTCTCCAATGCTCACAACCACCAGATAAGAGACATACAGCCTCTTGGAAGTTGAGCTGTAAGCTCTGTAAACCCCACACTCTAGAGACTAAGCTCCACAGCTCAAATGCTGAGGAAGGAGGATGTATGGTTTGGGATCAGTGTATTCAATCTCTCCATGATCCTTCACCAGAAAGGCCTTGCCCCAAGGCAACATTTAAAAGCTACAGACACTAATGAGAGGGAAGGAAACCGAACCCATTGGAACATTCTTCACTTTAACCATTCAGATGGCCACCCATGCTACAGATAAATCTCTTGAACTCACAGGTTATTTATTACCTCAAAAGAGCCCGATGACTCCACTCTTTCCCCCACATTTTTCCTCCTGTGCAAGCCAAAGAATCATTAAGCACACAGAGCTGTCACCGGCAAAGCCCACTCTTTCCTTCACTCACACCAGACTCATGAACCTCCTCACACACAAACCCTTTCCTACCACTGCTCTTCACACAGATGTTTCCCCACACACCCTATTCCTCCCCACTGCTAACATTTCCCCTCCAAGTAAGCAGCATCACATACATATTTTCCCCCACCTTACCACGTGCTTCACACCATGAAAAGACATTATTTCCTGGCCACAAGACCACTGTGCTCTTTAGCAAGCCATACTTTCACTTGTGAGACTCAGACCTTCCTGGGACTGCCACTTCTGTTACAAGAACACATTTCTGTGAGCATCAGTGCCGGTGCACATGGATTTGCCCTTGGGTTCTATCTCTATGATGCCAGGAGAACTGGTCATAGGCTGAGTGAACTGTAGGGACAATAACACATTTCAGAAACTAAAATCCTCTGCTGATGAGCAGAAAATATACAAGGCATAAGCAGCAAGACATTCAGGCCTGAAACATTACTTGGGGGAATAATTTCATAAATGAAAAACACTAGTCTCTATGGAAAGATGAGCCCCAAAAATGGCAGTAGGAACCAAGGCTCTTCCACCATCATTATCAGTGGTGCCCTACACCACTGATAGGCCTGTGCCTGTCACTGCCTCTGGGGACTTCACAACCTGTGGCAGGATGACTCCTTGCACTTTACAAATTAGAATGATAAACACAAGATAATCAAGACTGGCTCTGTGCTGAGGGTCTGTAATGGAGGCAGACTTTTACACTGGTCACAGCTCACCCCAAAGATCTGCAATGGATGCCTGTGTGTCAAGCCAGCCTTTTCTTCGCCCTATGAGCCAAAGGGCATATGGAATGGGGAAAAAATTCATTCATTTGGTCATAGGATGCTAGGACAGCATGTGAGGTACCAGACCTGAACAACATGAGTTGTACAAAGAGAAAAAGGAAATGAAACCTAGAAATCAGTGTCTTCAAATTTACTAGAAAAGACAGAGCCCCATGGCAGGGTTGGAAAACAGGTAATGTTGAAACCAGTCAAGTTTCTACAGCATCTGCTCAGTCTAGTACTGAAGTACAGCACATTGCTGGGCTGTATCAACACACAGTAACAAAATGGGAAGCCTACTGACTCAGGGGCAACGATGTGTACTTGCAATACTTTGCCTGACTAGAGCCCATCCATCTTTAAACTTCCAAGACTCTTAGCAGAAAACACATGGTTAATGTATGCTTAACTCCTTTCTATGCTCAGAGGAACAGCTGTGCCTCTTTACATCCACTCCCATGGGTTAACCACACAGGCAGCTGTAAATAGCAGTTTGCTGTGAATGCAGAACACAGACTGCAAGTTAATAAAGGTTGGTACTATTACATTTTCAAAGAATTGAAGGTTATTTTCAAAAACAGCAGCCACTCAGACTTAAATTGCTTTGAGGGAGTCACTAAGGTCTAGGCACTGCTTGCAGCAGGGGCAGCTTTGAATGAAGTGCTGAGTATCCTGTACTCAGTGACTGTCATAGGAATGCTTGAGAAAATAGCCAGAGCCTCCCTCACTCTATGGTGACAAGACTACAGCTATTCCTGCCTAGATGGCAGTAGCAGATTCCAAAGTCCAAGCTTTATTACAGTAAAATAGCCAATTCTGGCATAACAAAGATTTATTGCTTCTGTTATAGGTAAAAACTGATCCAGCCAATTGTAATTAAAAAAAAATATTATTCATTATCAATATACAGTCCCGACTGCCAACAATCAAAGGCAGCACCAACCCCAGGATCGGAGCTGGGTGAACTATGATCCAGGCTCTATCACAGCGAATCCCCCTGTTCACGAATGCCACCTGGCAGAGTTCGAGTTTATACTCTTTTTCTTGCCCGCGGCGGAGTCCCTTTGTCCTTCTTTGGACTTCTTCATATTCATGTTGTGTCTATTCTCTGTCCTGTGCTGGACAAAGCCTTGTCCAGGAACTGATGTGTATCTGTTCCTCGGTTCCCAGAATCCTGCATTCAGATGTATGTCCTTGATGGTCCTGTCTGTCTGAGATGAACATCTTCATGAGCCATCATCTCTCATTCATGCCAGTGAGAACATATTCTGCGCAGGCTAGGTTTACTTTGTATGTTAATGACATACCTCCTCCTCTGCTGCCAGCTGTGGTTTTCATCACCCTGTGAAGCAATCCTCTTCTCCCTTGCTGTTGTTATTTTAAAGCTTTATATTATTCTAATATAACCATATTCTACCAGCATGAATTACCACCATACCCATACAACTTCCCTATACAAACACTATTCAGGCTTCCTTCTCATCCTTCAACTGTATTTTGGAAGAGTCACTCATGAGAACAGTTTTGGATACCTTTTCACCTTTTACTCTATAATTGCTTCCCATGACAAAAATTGTTAAAACAGGGAAGAAGGCAGCTCTTAAGGAGCAGGATTCAAGCCCTTAGCTAGCAAAAATTGATTAGCGTCCAATTCCATTTTTCATCAGCTGAGGATCTAGTCAGTCTTTGATTTGTTTCCTCAACAAGTGATGGCCTAGGCTCAGGGAACATACCATGCAGCTGCTTTTGAGAAGGCATGCAGTGTGCCAGTTAAAGTGATTAATGCACATAAAAAGTGTTATGGGTAACAATTGATCAAGCCAAATTAATAATTTGTAAAGATATATTTTATTTTGTGACCGAGATACAGTCTTCGATAGCCACAATCAAAAGGGACAGTGCCAAGCCCCAAGCCCAGGATCGGCACTAGGTGAACACTGATCTGACCACTATTGCACCGGATCCCCCTCTGTTCACTAAGGCTTTCTGGTCCAGGCATTTCTTATACACTTTATTCAGCCTGAGGCAGAGTCTCTTGCTCTTTTCATGGTTACACATAGTCATGTTGTCATCTTTCTCTGTGTTGGGCTGGACAATGCAGTTCCTGGCAAACGATGAGTGCTGATGTTGGTTATGGGAACCTGGCATCGGGATACATGTTACTGCTATCTTGATCTCTGATATTTATTGGGTATTCATCGCTCGGGCTGTTCCTGAGTAAGGGCCCATCCCCTCCAGAGCCACATGCTTTTCGTTGCAAATTAGGCTTCTCTGCCATCTGTGGTTTCGCAACGGCATGAGGCAATCTCTCAGCATGATCCCTCGGCTCCAGCGTGTGGACTTGCAATCTTTTAAGGATAGTCCTTAAAACGTCATAACTTATATCATGCACATTTCTATCATATTCTACATAAGCACAAATTATCCTAAATTACATATTACAAAATTACTTTGGGGAAACAAGTTTCTTTATGCTTTCCCTCCTAGAAAAGAACTAAATAAAGAAAATAACTAAAAAACATCTAAATACATCAGACTAGTGTCTCAGGAGCTGAAGAAGGTCTGTACCACACAACACGGGCATTAGTGGTGTCCCTCAATGAAAATGCTCACTAGCTAATAAATCCCACTGACCACTTAGGGAAAAGGCAGACATGAGATTTTTTTGCACAATATTGCCCTAGAATGTTTTGTACAAACCTTGAGGTAAAGCCATCTGAGCACCCAGACAGACAACTTGATGCAGGCAAAGCTTTGAAGAAATGACAGAAGGTGTCTCAAATTCCCAACCAGCATGAGTTTGCACAGTACTGGTACCTCCAGGATGAAATCAAAAAGACCTGGCATGTTCACCTTTGTACTTGCAGTAACAGACCTCAGATCTGTGATGGGAAATGTTTGAGCCTCCAAGGGCCCTTTTGAAATGCTTTGTTTCAGTTTGATGTCTGAGTGGTCTACAATGCAAATTTGTCACACTGTAGTCCCCATAATACATCAGGAGCAGCACAAGGACTGGCCATGCCCAGGCACCAGGTGTGCTCCCTGGAAATTTAGTTTGGTTCTTCCTGTGCTGCTATAGCCTGCAAGGAGGACAGTAATACCATTAGATTGCCAGAGCAACATTTTCCCCAGCACAATAATGCTTGCAAAAAATCAACCAAACAAATCCAGACTGGCAAATTCAGGAAAAAATAGAAACCCAAGTTGTGCCATCTGGTGCAATAATGGCTGCAAATTATATGGCTCCAGGAAAAAGCATTTAGATTGCAACTTGGCATTGAAAAGGCAAATCAGGAGTAAGGTATTGAAAGCATAGTGTCATTTGATCACTTTATGAAAAGGCAGTATAGTCTGTCCTGTGCATTTGAAAAAGGAGAACTACATTTGAAAGTGTTTGTATTTCCTATTTTATGTGTTTAAACCACTCAGGGTAAATATGAAGAGCATTATGCAACCTCTAAATGTAGTTCCTGCCTTTGGTTCACCTTGTATCCCTTGGTACATCCTTACACTACACTCCTTTAGAGGTCAAAATGCTTTTCATATACTCTTCTGTGCCTTGCTACAGAGAAGACCAACCTTGCTACAAGAAAACCAACCTGGTAGAAAAAAGCCTGCTCTTGTCAGAAATGCAGAGTCTTCCAGACTATCTTAAAAGTTCACCACTTGCATGTGAGTTATTAGACTTGTGAAGCTATGTCCTGGTGAATGAAATGTTGCCCAACTCAGCACAAAATTTCATAGATCTAGCATTTAATGAGATGACAGTACATTTCTTTAGAGGAGGGATGACAAAATATCTGAGAGCTAACTGATATAACAGAGCACTGTACTATGTATCACTGTAATTTTGAGAGAGAAATATAACTTTTTTCCTGGTTGGATCAGACTTGAGTCCCTTCTGGTGTATTGTCTCACTGCCAGTAGCCAGTACCAACGCTTCAAAGGAAAGATGTTAAACAAACCTCTGAGAAACAATACCCATGTCCTTAATGCTTCTTCCATGTCTCAAAGAGGAAATAGCTCATGCCTCTGAAGAATACAGATAGAACAGCCTTTTAAGTATTTCTCATATCATTTAATCTGGGGTGCTTTTAATATCCATGCAAGCAGATAATTCTTTTTGACCCACTGAGTTCTCAGTAGGAGGCAACCACAGCATCAATTTTGCCCTGTGTGTTCGCCATTAACTCTTTAATCAGAATATCCATGTATTAGAGTTCCCTCTGTGTTACTTTATTAATTTTCCAAACACACAAGCAGCTCAGTTCCCTTTTCAAACTGTGGCTCTATACTTCATTAAGCTGCGATAGCATCTACCCAAACATTCTGTCTTCACAGCAAATTCAGAGCTCAGGCAAGCAAGAGAAACTTGGATTACTTTTGCCAATGGGCATTATTGTACGTTTATCCATGTCATATCTCTCCTCTCACTGAACTGCCAAGGTGTTTAATTCCTGCTGGAGTGTCTAACAAACCTCAACAGTTTTCACCAACTGAAACAAATTATCACGACAGGCTAAATTCCCTAGCTTGCTCTGTTGTTCCTGCTCCACACTGATGATGGGGATAGACAGCACCCCTGGCTAGACTCACATTGCTCTGCTGATCAGATCCTCCAGAGTCAGCACACACTTGACTTAGCTACATGTTGGAGACTATTCAAACTCCTAGCTTCAAGTATGTCATGTGATGCAGAAGGATGCAAAAGGGAAAAAAATGAAAGATTAGAAGTGTACCCTGTTTTTTATCCTGCTGACTTTGCTGTGGAGAGCTGCAAGCCCAGTGGGTGACTAACTAGATTAACTGGATTGAAAGAAATTAACAGGAATTGATACCCACAAAGACATTAATGCATTTTGGAGTTGCAGGACCCAAATGATGTGGCTCTGCAATTCTCTGTCCATTTCCAGAGAGATGAAACTAAATACCACCTTAGTGCAAAGCTGTCATAACTTGATTCTGGATGAGACTTTTCTTGTCAGCTATCTCATGTCTGAATAGAGGCATCTTAAGAGACAAACAAATGGAAAATTACTCAGGAAGCCATGATTTTCCTTTTTTGCTATTATAAGAGCAAGTTCAACAACAGAGTGATCTGAGCTAGCAGTGCTCATATTTAGACCAAGAAAAGACAATCTGTGGTAAACTTGGTTGATTAAATGAGCCACCCAGCAGAATAAACAGAAGTGGCTTGGAGTCACTTTTCTCCCCTTCTACCTAGCCCTTTGTTATCCTCTTCTGGATTCTTTTTCAATTCAGTGTCTCAGAGCAGCGGTCCAAGAGCACTTCTGTGTCTTTGGCCCAACTCTGATTTTACAATCCACTGCATACCTTACAATCCACAGAGCCTATTTTCATTAAGGATTACTTTCATCTCTCCTGGGTAACTACATATGGTTGTATAAAAATTATCCCCTCTATATGGACCCTATAGACACAGCCAAGAGTGGGAGTTGACTTTCTGTTACTTAGCACACCTCAGCTTTCCCATTTGTTTCCCAGGTGAGTGGTGCTCTGGTCATACATTTGAAACACAACTTCCTCAGATAGGCTGTGAAAACAACCACATCACTCTTCTCATGTGAAACTTACCTCTGACCAAGCCCCCAAGCTCAGGAAGCCCTGACCAGTCAGTCAGTACTAGTCACCAGGAAATAAAGCCTTTTTCTAGACCTGATTAGCAAGTTATTTTTGTTACAGTCCTATCCGGCAGCTTCATTTTGGCACTGCCCCTTATATCATCCAAGATCTGTTGTTTTCCTGCACTGAAGGTTGCCTCATTGTTTCTTCAACTCATCTATTTATCATGATAAAGAAGCAAGAAAGAGCTTAAGCAAACTTGCTTAAGCAAGAAAGAGCTTTCTTAAGCAAGAAAGAGCTCCAAAGTTCCATAGAGTTCTTTTCCTGAACAAATAGAATCAAGCCATAGATTGATTGGGTTAGTTTTGTGGCTCTTGTGGCTTATCCCCGAGAGTAACCAAGAGTACCCTACCTTACATTACCCTATGACATTTAACAATAATTCCGAAAATCCATCCACAGAGAAAAACTGTCTAGCACTGTGGTCTTACTATGTCATGCTTGCCAGAGATGCCATTCTCTTAGCATTGGGGTGCTAGCTAGTAGTCATCTCACCCAATGCACAAAGCCATAAAGAAGCTTTTCAAAATATGTACAGAGCCTTCAGTTACCTTGTCAGACAGGTTAAGGCCCAGCACAACAGCTGAGGGCATACTTATCCTGACCACCAGAAGTAGTCAACTGATCCTTTTTTCACCTTACACTCAAAGAAGAGTTCCACTCCATTATTCTGCCAGAAATTATCATCCCTACTCTCACATCAGCTATTCTTCTCTACTCTATTTTAAATAAACTGAGATAATCAGTAGAGATATTTACTTCTTTGATGGTATTCAAAATCAATCCATTGCTATCTCTCAAGTCTTTTGCTCTCCAAAATAATTGAAAATAGTGTAGGGATTGCTGTTACAGACAGTAAGAATCAAAAGCATGACAAATTTAACAGATACCTGTTACTGTGCTTGAGGGTGCCTGTTAAGCAGCATGGATACAGTAACTCAGGCTGCTCCCACACCAACTGCTTTCATAGAACACTCTACAGACATGAAGTCTCTGTGAGAATAACAGGTACAAAGCACAGAATAAGCCCAGAAAGGCAAGACTGGACTGCCAGTGTGGAAGAGGGGAGGTGGCAGAGATGTTTTCTTTTGTTCTAAGTAGGAAGGGAGAGGAGACATATAGCTACGCTTTTCGTCACAAAGCAAAACAAAGGATGAGACACTGCCTGGGCAGTGGGAGACAGATAAAGTCAAGTGCAGTGGAAACCACAAGAGTGTGATGCAACCACAGGAGCAGCTGTCAAGAAAGGGACAATCCAGTCCTGTGGCTGTGCATTTTTATCAGCATAAGGCATATATAACTAGCATTGTCCCAAAGGTACCCATCAAATGTAGGTAAAGATGTAGATCATTTTACCTTTCAGGTAACAAGAGGAAAGACCATGTTAGGTGCTAGGTAGCAAGATAATTATAAAAACCACAAACACACACTCTGGTCTGTGCTGGTACAAAAATAAGAAATTTCAATGCTGTCACTGTGGATAAAGTCACAAAAATTTGCCACACTGATTGATAGAAAAACTAAATAATACTCAGAGTCCACCAGAAAAGTTTTCAAACTAATTCTAAACGGTTACACTGTTACAAAAATCCCCTTCCCTAACTATAATAACAAACAGTTGTATGACTATAACAGTAAATATTTATTAGTTTACATTATATACTGCAATGTAAGGAAGTAGTGGAATTTTAATGTAGGTTTTGGTACTGCTCATGCTTATATAAAACAAGTGAAGTACAGCCTGGCCCTGGAAATAAAGGCTTTGATTCTCAGAAGCTTAGAGCTGCCCATGAAGGACAAGAGATACCTGTGGATAACTGAGACAACACCAGCCTCCTGGCCCCTCCAACATCTTTGAAACCCTCCCAACATTGTCTAGCATAATAGATAAGTAATTGCAGCAAAACGGACTCCAGAGACATCTGCATAAATAGACAAACAGCAACAGAGCTGCAGAAATACAGCTGCTTTGTAGTTTGGTTATGATTAGTAATTGGCAATGTGAGAGATGATGACTAGTCAAATTGCATTGCACCTGAACACTTGAAGGGTATAAGAACCCTGTGTAGAACCACGTTCCAGGTGCCTCTGTTTCACTAGGAAACCTCCTGCAAACAAATATTTACTTAGCCTTGCAGTAGTATACTTTGTACCCCATCCTCTCTCCTCAGTTGGCAACGGCCAGCTGCAAAGTTTTGAGGCATTATCAAGACCAGAAGGGAACACAGTCCCAGGACCTGTTACCTGTACAATTCCCTTATAAAGTGCTAGCACCTTCTAGGAAAGAGAAAACAAGCAACCTGGAAAAACATTTTACAGAGCAATTGAAGAAAAAGTCCAATTCACCAATAGGACATTCAAAATCCTCCACAAGCTAAAACTGTGGCATTTTGTCTGGCTCCAAGTCCAGACAAAATGGCAGAAAGTGGAGCAAGCCTTATGCATTAGAGATTCCATGAAGACAAAAAGAGAAAACCAAAAATCTATTGGTATGGGATGTAACTGTGATACACAATACAGTAACTTCATGAAAACCAACAAAAGTTAAATAAAATCACAAGAGATAAAATCCAAATTTGTTCTTTGTTCTCTTACTTCAGACAATAAAGCTACTCTGCACAAATAGTATGGAATTCACTAATTCAACCTGAGCCCTTAAATAGAGATGTGATTTAAGTGATTTTTATCCCTACTTCTACAGGACATACATTGGCCCCTGTAGGAGACAGCAATTCCACTTCTCCTGATGGAATAGTGCAGCCCCAGAACAAACACAGGATAGATGGTCTGCTTCTTTACTTGCACAATCAGAACTCACTGGCATTGCTGTTCCCCAGGAAACCATATCCTAAATTACACCTAACTGCAGATTTCTGTTTGGAAGCTGAATGTGAATGGTATACTTTCTCAGCAGGAATCAATAAGGGACCAAAAGGATACATGGAAATGTGTTTGGGTTTCTCTTCCTCTTTGTTTAATCAAAAGTAAGAAGCCAAACTATCAAGAAGTCAGTATTATGTGAACTAGGTGACAGGCTGCAGTAGGGGAATGGAAAAAAAACCCAAACATGAAAGAAGCATTTGTATAAGACTAAGATTGCCCTGTGTTGAGGAGAATTGCACATAATCCTCTGAAACTTCACCTTGTTATCCTCTGGAATTTTGGTAATTTTTGATCTATCCTGTATTGCTCTAAGATGCTTCTTAAGAAGGAAAAATATACTTGAAAAATCATAGCTATTTAATTGTTAAATGGTTGTGTTTCATTTCACTTTCCTACAACTTTCAAACTTCATAACTTTTCGATTTAACTGGTACTGCTGCTGATTTCCACCTGGGCGGTAAATTACCTCTTGCAAAGCCTGTTTCACTCAGTGAATTCATATGACTGCACTGATTAAATTGTGAGAAGGAACAAGTTGATTCCAAAGAGCCTATGGTTTGAGGTATTTCCTAGCAGAGACTAGAAAAGCTAAAGGAGTATGATCTCTACCATCTCAGAGAAGCAGGCATGGGGTAACCTGACTTTAGGTCCCTAGAATTTGTTTCCAAAGTTGATGTCTTATGCTTTCCCTCGCAACGCTCCAAGCAGATCTGTCATGTCAAGAAAGTCTGAGCAGCTGGCTCCAGCTTACATTAATCCCCTCAGAAGTTTCCAGGAATGAGGAAGAGCCTGCAGGCTGTACAAGCCAGAACTGGCTCAGGCTATAAGGAAAGAAAAAAAGAGATTCACAAAAGAGCCAAAGGAGTCCAATTTCATAAAAAGAAACAAAGAGAGGGAGAAGTTTTAGGACAAATAATTTCAGTGTCTACCTGCTGCTCTTCACACACCTGCTCCAAAGCAAAGAAGCGAGAACTTGCCTTTGTACAGCCAGCTCTGAGATGTGAACAGTCCACATTTCCTCCCTTCTTCATCTCTCTACAGCCATCAAGTTCTAACACAGCATACCTTGTTTTATTCACCACAAAACAAATTCATCATGCTGGGGCTCTCTCCCACTCTCCTTAGGAAGCAGAAGAAAGGTCTCACTGCCCAGAATATTTCTGCAATGTTCAACCAGCTTTTTGTATGTATACTCATTTCTTCTCCCTTGAATTTGTCTGTGTCCTTGTGCTCCACTTTATATAGCAGCTTGCCTTCATCATGACCTAAGAGTTATCTCACTTAACTGAGTTCAGCAGAATTCCTCCTTTTATTGTTCTTCACAAATCAGCCTTCACAGTTTAGCTGTTAATAGTTCCACACTGGAAACCATGGTTACTTCTGCAGTGTAGCAATTTTTCCTTCACTTTTCATCTCAACGTTAATCTTTCCTACAGGAAGAACACCACAAATATTTAAGTAACTCAGTCTGCTGCTTCCACCAAGCACACACATGCAGCTCCTAACACTGGAGCACCAAGCCCACTCCATCTGTTGAGATCATAGGGAAAGCTGAAACAACAGACACGGCCATCTGTGCTAATCAGAGTCCCGTACAAGATTTCTCCCACCTGGGAAGGAAGGAAATAGCAGGCAGGCATAGGAGGATAATACACTTTACCCCTGCTACTCTGGACAGAGACCAAGTTGGATAACAATGTTCTGCAGCATAAAGTCAGCCTGAAGTTTAATTTACCTAACAATCCAGACACAAACTCCACTGAAGGAAAAGATCCAGCTGTGTGTGAATTCTGGTTCCAATTCTGAACACTGAACAACTTTATGTAAGTAACCTAGAAAACCCAATTTGAAAAGAAAACTCTGTACTTAGCAGGACAGTAGTAATGAATCATGAGCACCGGTGACAAGCCCTGCACCAGCAGAGCTTTGAGCTGGTGCCAAAGACAAACTTAATGTCACTTAACACAATAGAGTTTGCTGTGCTCATTCATATACAACAGCCAACATAACAGCACATCAGTTGTTTACTGCAGTTTTTAGACACTACTAAGTCAGATAATTCACTAAACTGTAAGCATCCCTCATTCAGGTTAAAACAGACAAGTCATGTCTCCTGCTTCTGGAGGCAACAGCACACAAGAGTGCACTGTATTCGGTCATGGTATCCCCTCCACTTTGATTTTCCTATTCAGAAAGGGTGACAAGTGTCTGATACAAGATCAGCCTGATCCTGCAACTCATGCTCTGTGTCTGCAGCAGGAGATTAAGCTCTCCATGACTGTATGTGCATTTCTGATGGGCAGAGAAGGATATGTTGGATGGGATTGCTGACCTGCTGGGTAGAGGAGGTGTCTCAGATGGATTTACAAGTATTACTCCAAACCAAACAGCAAAAAGGTCACACAATGACAGTTAACATTATCACAGAGAAGCAGAATTTGGAAATAATGATGTGCAGCACAGGCCTGACCAAGACTCAGCTTGGCTTGTCATGACATAGGTACAGGATCCACCAGGAAAACCCACATCCACTAGCAGGAAGATGCAGGTGAGTTTCCTGAGATAGCTGAGGTTTTGACATATCCAATCTTCCCTTCAGCTCATGAAGGCAGCAGGATTCAGCAGCAGCTGCAGTGAATCCAGAGGGACTGACTCAATGAATATACCAGTAGAGATTAGCAGCTAGAACAGAACAAGCAGAGGCAGATTGGCAGCATCAGATTGACAACCCCAGGGTGCTGTGGACAATACGAGTTTGGGGTTTGATGTGAAATTAGACAAATTCAAAGAAATGAGGATTACTAGGATACATATAATCCATTGGTAGGTCTGAGACAGTTCCCTGGGGAAAGTTCCACTCATGATAGAGTTATGGTCCTGTACTTCCCTTGCAATTCACTCCTGCTCATTGTCAGAAAGACGTACAAGGTTAGGTGGGTATTTGACTTTCTGCAAAAATTCCTATATTCTGTCAGATTTGGTCTAAAGATATTCAGTATATGCTCAGCTGATATGTAGAAGAGCAGCCTGTACACTAGAGACAGAAAAGCTCCAAATCTTCATGCTGCACTTAGCAGTGTGAACTCACAGTACCATCCATTCTGAATTACCACTATAGCACACAGGAGAGGAATCAGATCCCTCTGTACACAGGATGGTGGGATTTTATAGCCACCCCTTTTTCCCCACCACCAGACTTAACACTGCATGGTTTATCCCCTGCCTTCTGTTGCTCTAGGCAGTCTTTCAGAGTAACTCCCTTGTCTCACCTGTAAAAAGGTCAGGACTTAAACACTTGCTTTTCCTTTTTTTGTGCATGTGTTTGTTTTGAAACTTTATATTAAATTAGCCCTACAGCTTTTTCTGGCATTCAAAAGGCTTTCACATCCATAATAAAACAGCCAGTATCTGATATCAATTCTGAATGTGGCTGGTTCAGTATAACTGAGCAATCATTCAGATTTCAGGCTCATTCTGTTAGCACAGTTCTGCACCATTCCACAGCTTATTACATGAGAGTTTTTCCAAAATGGCTTCTGCATTCAGTAATTTCCACTAAGAATATAAATTACTTCATGGTACTAAGACAAATCAAAGTTTGGATATGGTCATTTCATTGCCTTGTGAATAAGATCTAAAACTTCTTCTTAAGCTGATCCTGCATCCAAGGCCTGCAATTCTGCCGCCTGTACAATCTGTTTTACTGTGTATAATATACTAACAAAGCTGAAACAAAGAGCCTCTGAAAAAGAACTGTGGTTTTACACTTGGTTTCCAAAGTCACAGAGCCAAATAGACCAGTCTCTAAAAAAATCTCCAAAAACAAAACACCAAAACAAAACTAAAAGCCAGCCCACAAAAACATTCACCTACAGTGCAGATAGCAAAATAACCAGAAAGACATTAGCTGTATAATTGCTATTCTGGGTACTTTCCAGGTAAGAAATTATTCATTATGAAAGTGGAAAAAGAGCTCTCTTTACCACGACATGACTTAATTCAACAGTCCAGGTGCTACAAAATTAAAAATTGATAAAATGAGCAGTCACTTCCTCAGATACATCTAGAGTTAGTCACTATAACTGGCACAACAACACCCAGAAACTCACTTCCCCATCATGACTCTACAAAGCAGGGTACAAGACAAGTGCACCCACTGCTTTGTTCAGGAGGCAAAGGTACCCAGTTAAATGAATCAATAGATCTTGTAGAATACAGAATTTCCTAAATTGCAGAGGGTTTTATGCAATTAGTGTACTGTAAGTTAAGGCAGCACTGAATAACAGGAGAGCAGGGAAGTCCATCCAGCTGCTTCAGCAAGATCTGCTAAGCATCTCTTTGCAGTTTTGATTCTATAACTCAGAAAGCAAATTCTAACCAGAGCAAGTTCACAGTGGTTGTGCAAACTCACCACATTTGCATGCATCTGCAGGGGACCATTCAAGTTTATAAAATTTATCTGCATTTTCATCAGTAATGCTATTTGTAAAGTATCATCCTTCAAGGCTTATTCATCCCCCAGATCCATTTACAACAAGACTTTCTGCTACGAATATATGCTGGATTTTTCATATCACATTTGCCAACTAATCCTTTCCTTTGGGCCTCTGAAGGTAAACACTAAGATAAGAAGGTACAGGTTAGAAAGCATTTCCCACTGGGAAGTCAGAGGAAACCAAAACAGAGAGAAGCCAAGCCCGAGATAAGCGAGAGCCCTGCCTTCTATGTGTCACATTAGGCTGCAAGTGCCCAAGCTGCAAGCAGAGGTGCAGATGGGCTGCTGTCTGCCACAGCACAGCCTTCACCCAAGGCACACGGAAGATGCAGGAAGGTAACAGAAGCAGGAATAAATGCCTGCAGTAAGCCCCTGCAGCTGTGCCTTCATTGTGCAGACTCCTCACATAAGCCATTAGCCCTTCTACCTCACAAGCAGAAGGGCCACAGCAAAATTCGGATAGGAATAAAGGGTTTGCAAGCAAGGTACAAAGCCCAGTTAAGCAATTGTTCCTAGTCAGTTAGAAATAGGGAAGCACAGGCATTTCCAGCATCACTGACTCCATTGCTCCTTCAGGTTAATAACACTAGTGGAGAATTAAGCCCTCTCTGCCTGACAAATAAGCTCTTTTGATATTGTTACTACTTCAGTTTAGGTCAATGTGGAACTGCATCAGTAAAATGACAGCTCCGTAGCTGCTTCCTGTCCGGCTCCCAGGCACACAGCTTGAAAGCAGGGTCCGGTCCAGATCACTTTAACCTTCATCAAAGCCTATCTGAACAAGTTGCCATATAATATTAATCTAATACAGAGTCCAGGTCCTTCTCAGCATATGTGAGGCTGCAGTAGTTCCTTAGGTCTGGACACAATCAGTCTCAAGCACTACTCAAAGTTAAAGAGATTTTATTTAATTATTATACAACCATGCTTAGAAGATGAAAGGTAATTTCCAGAGTCCTCCATTATTAGCATCAGATGCATTTAATCTGTAAAAGGACTGTCTTACTCGAGACTAGAGCACCCTCACAAAGAGCAGTGCAACCTGTGTACTCACAAAATATTTGTTACAGCATCCACAGCTGATGCTATACATCAACTGTAGTGGTGAAAGCTCCTTTCCTTTTAGGAGAAAAAAAAAAAGAAAAAAATAAAGGAGAGAGACAGAACTAGAAGAGGAAGGAAAAACACTCTCCTGTGGCTATCCAGGACAAGAAGCGACTGTGTTCCCAAATGAGCATCTTTGCCAGGCATACCCCCAGTGCAGCAGGTCACTTCTCCCCATCCTTTTC
Source organism: Passer montanus (assembly GCF_014805655.1). NCBI lineage: Eukaryota > Metazoa > Chordata > Aves > Passeriformes > Passeridae > Passer > Passer montanus. The sequence continues at coordinate 1,185,348 of NW_024368707.1, read as the reverse complement.
CCACAGAAAAAGATCGGAGCACATGCTGAGCAGGGGCAGGTGCCATGTGCCAGTTCTGTGCACACATCATTGTGTGCCCTCAGGTAAAAGCAAGACCTGCAGCCCAGCAGGTAATGCTCACAGCTGTGATTGTCACTTCAGGCTGTGAGTGCAAGGCCATAAGAATAATACAAACAACAAGGGAAAGGAAATAATGCCCCAGAGGATCTGTAAAAGCAGAGTCATGGCAGCCTGGAAGGCCAGGGCATGGAGTTGCCTGTGCAAGGCAGATCATGGAGCCACTAAGAGAAGGCCACAAGCAATATAAGGGGCTGAGGCACCTAATACACTGTGCAACAACTGTGCTGAACAATCAGCTGTAAAACAAGAAGCAATACTACTATCTAGCTTGGATCACAACCTGGGATATAAGCAGGGCTGTCTGGTAAATACTTGTTAAATACAACCTTCAGTATACTCAGTGGAGGAGGAGATGTATTTACAGCAACTACTGCTATTTCTACCTTGATATCATATCCTCTGTCTTCACTAAGATCTAAGCTTATACTTCACTGCATTCTTCAGATGACACTGTTGCCCATTGTCAGCCATAAAATTATCACTAAAATAAGTCAAGGAAGTGATGACACAGTTTTACCTTGAAAACTGTCAGGTAATTCACCTCTCTGCTGTAACCATGCAATAGTTTTGTCACACACACATCCTCGGCTATGTGCTGAGGTATGAGGAAAGGTATGAGATGTGTGACCCTGTTGTCAGCATCCTGTGGGCTTGCTGGTGCTCAGGAGGCTACTCACTGCAGCTTTCCTGGGATTCTGCATCAGCAGCTGCACTGCTACAATAACTGTATGGTGTAACAGGGTCCAGCAAACCCTGGGCACATCTGTTCAGAAGACGCAGAGCTGCACTGTCTGCAGCACAGCTCTGTGCTCCTGGCTCCTTTTGGTGAGAGCATGCCTCACTGAAGGGTGTGCATTTTCCTCAGAAAACTGGCACTATGTCAATCAGTGGGCAAGATGGGCTGGCCACCACAGAAACACCATTGAAACTGTCTTCTTAACACTTCCTTTCCCTTCTGCACTTAGTACACCACCTGGGTTGGAAAATGAAAATGCAGGAAGGCAAACAGGGGGCAAAATTCAGCTCTGTATTCCCTCATAATCAGGTTTTATTCACAAACTCCCTGCATGACCTTTGAAAGCCTGCTTCTGGAAGATTTTTCTGCAATGCATTCAGATACCTAAAGTTACAGAAAGGTTTTCAGCAGCATTGTTATAGATTGCTATAGGTAACAAGCAGATAAGGCCAAATCAATAATTTGAGAAAGCCAGATTAAAATTCAAGAGATAGATTTTATTTCGCGAGTTGAAATACAATCTTTGCCAGCCACAATCAAAGGGACAGCGCCGAGCCTGGGACTCGACACTGGGTGAACACAGATCTCACCTCCTCTCACATCAGATCTACCTAGTTCACAAAGTCCATCTGGTGAGCTGCGGTTATATATACTGTTTTTCTTGCCTGGAGCGAAGTTTCCTTTGTTCCTTTCTCTTTCCCCGAATATTCATGCGGTCCTCATCCCTTGTCAGGTGTTGGAAGAATCCTATCTTTGAGTAGACACAACAGCGACCAGGGAATTCCGGTGTTGGAGGAATTCTGTCTCTTGCTCGGACAAAGTTGTCTTGGGAAAAACAATACCGCGTGCGGGAACCGATACGTGTAAAGTTCGAGTTACGGGAACTGGGTATTCACATGCCAGTCCAGGGCTGTCCTCAGTTTTCTACCATTGTTATTGGCCAATGATGGTTTTGGCATTCTGAGACGCTCAGAGTTTCTGCAGAGCTAATCCCTTCACTTGCTAATTTGGACTTCTATTCAATGAACACCTGTGTGTGTTACAATCCAGTGAGCTAACCGATTTCCCAGCCCCTGTGTAAGATTTCTAAAACCTGGGTGTTTTCTGTAACATATATTCTAAAAGCATGATTCGATATATATTTCTATAAGTACAAACATATTTATCATATTTATATAAGCACTAATTTAATACATTTATCACAAGATCAAGATGTTCAACTTCAATTATTTTAATGTAGAAAAGTATGTGAAGAACAGAACAAAACACACATGCAAAACTATAAGGAACCTCTATGAATTCCTTTGGAAATGTGACAGAATGTGCTGCAGGTTCCCATCCATAAAATAGGGGACACAGCACATACAAAAAGCTGTCATGAGTGTAAATAAAAAGTACTGTTATACTACCCAGGGCACCTTGCAGTGTCTTGAATAGATACCTTCCCTCCTCCCTCTCACCTCCTGGATGGCAGGCAGGAATGGGATTTCATTACAGTGTTTGAATTCCCTAGAGAGTCTAATAACTTATTTGAACAAAGCACGAAAAGTACCCAGCTCATTCAGTGCACATCCCAGTTAAAGACATGACTGTTACAGGTAAAAACTTATCTAGCCAATTGTAATAAAAATAAAAATGAAATTTATTCACAATCAATATACAGTCCCGACCGCCAACAATCAAAGGCAGCACCAGCCCCAGGATCGGAGCTGGGTGAACACAGGTCCGGCCTCTATCACACCGAATCACCCTGTTCTCTTGCCTGGCAGAGTTGGCGTTTTATACTCTTTTTCTTGCCTGTGGTGCAGTCCCTTTTTCTTTCCCCAGAGTTCTTCATATTCAAGTTGCCTCTATTCTCTGCCCTATGCTGGACAAAACCTTGTGCGGAAACGGATGTGTATCCACTCTTTGGTTACTGGAATCCCACATTCAGATGTATGTCCTTGATGGTCCCATCTATCTAAGATGAACATCTTCATGGGCCATCATCGCTGGGCATTCTCTTGTCCATACCAGTGAGAATGAGCATCTCCTATCTGGGCTAGGTTCACTTTGTTAAAGATATAGTTAGTAATTCATGCAATAGAATTATATAAAAGGAATATGTATAAAAGCATCTCTAATTTATAATGGTATCCTTTCTTGCTGGTAACTGAATGGAAATACAACCATGATAAGAACAGGCTTATAGCTTCTAAGAGAAAAATACTATGATTTTTATAATACATCTAAAAACGAACTTACTGTACATAGGGAAAGGGAGAGGGAGGAATTTTTCTCCTCAGGAAGGAGAAACCGTGGCAGATGGACAGGGAGGGACCACAACATTTACATGTGAAGAAACCTCCGCTGCACAGGAGATGGGCATTCACGAAAGCATGTGCCCAGTGATGCCCAAGAGATGATGGCCCAGACGAGATACCAATCTGAGATAACCAGAGCCATCAACACCTGCCATCTGAATGCCAGATTCTGGCAATCGGGGAAGTGTATTATTCAATTCCTGGACGAGGGCTTTGTGCAGCCCGAACTGAAAAAAGGAAACAACTTGAATATGAAAAACTCAGAAAGAAACAAAGAGACTCTGCCGCGGGCAAAATAAATCGTATAAGAACCGCTGCCTCGGAGCAGCCGGTGTGGACAAGGTGGACTTGGTGCGATAGAGGCTATTTCCCGCATTCACCCAGCTTATCTCCCGGGAGTGTTATGCTGTCCATTTGATTGTTGGCTGTCGGGACTGTATTGCGGTCGCGAAATAAATTCTTTTTATATTTTTATTATAATTGGGCATATTTTCATTTTTACTTATAACAACTTCGTGTGTTAATGACAGATATACCTCCTCCTCGGCTGCCAGTTGCGGTTTTCGTCACCTTGTGAAGTAACCCTCCTTCCCTCTTGCCAGCACGATTTTAAAGCTTTATATTGTATTATTCTAATAATCATATTCTACCAGCACGAATTACCACAATATTCATAATATGACCAACACAGCAAAAGGAAAGTAACTGTAGCCTACAAAAGAACAGTGTTCCCTCATTGAGCATTAAAAGGAAAAATAAAATAATGCAGCATTCTTTGATCAGCTTTTCTCCCACAAAGCAGGGTCTAATGAAATCCGCATTTATATGCAAAGATTACCTTCAGTTAGGAAAGGCAAAAGCATGTACTAACTGCCAGTCAGAAAGATGAAGGCTGCCATTGCTTTCACAAACCTCTCAAAACAAACAAACAAACAAAAAAAAGAAATAGAATAGCAAACATAATTCAGAAACTGCTGACCAGAGGGGACCATCAGGCTAGCATATTCTGTAGCATCACAAAACACTTGTACAGAAACAAGATGATTAGACTGAGAAGTCTTTAACATCTTATGATCTTTCTTTTACATGTTATAAATTTCTTGATGTTTGGGGAAAGTGAGTGCACACAAATCTATGTGACTTTCCAGGAACAGATCCAAGCATGATTCTTCTCAGAAACAGATTTGTTTCCTCCTACAAAGAGTACAAGAAGTTCCATTCATGTTTTGTGCCCACTTCAGACTAGGCAGCAATACCACAAGAACTCCTAGCAAGCTTGCAATGGTTCTAAAACCTGCCCACTGAAGAGACTGAGCATTCAGGGGACACCAAGCAGGGATCCCACCCAAGCACCAGTGCCAGCCCACAGAAAGGAAACTAAAAGCAAATCAGCCATATTTCAAGCAGCAAGTTGCTAGGTCAACAATCCCTGTGACAGAGCCCTCACTACCACAGGGAGATGGAGCCAATTTAATACAAATAAAAATGAAATTTATTCGTGACCAATGTACAGTCTTGACCACCAACAATCAAGCACAGCACCAACCCTGGGATGGAAGCTGGGTGAACACAGATCTGGCCTCTATCACACCGAATCACCCTGCATTCACAAATGCCACTTGGCAGACTCCGTTTTTATACTCTTTTTCTTGCCTGTGGTGCAGTCCCTTTTTCTTTCCCCAGAGTTCTTCATATTCAAGTTGCCTCTATTCTCTGCCCTGTGCTGGACAAAACCTTGTCCGGAAACGGATGTGTATCCACTCTTTGGTTACCGGAATCCCACATTCAGATGTATGTCCTTGATGGTCCCATCTATCTAAGATGAACATCTTCATGGGCCATCATCGCTGGGCATTCTCTTGTCCATACCAGTGAGAATGAGCATCTCCTATCTGGGCTAGGTTCACTTTGTTAAAGATATAGTTAGTAATTCATGCAATAGAATTATATAAAAGGAATATGTATAAAAGCATCTCTAATTTATAATGGTATCCTTTCTTGCTGGTAACTGAATGGAAATACAACCATGATAAGAACAGGCTTATAGCTTCTAAGAGAAAAATACTATGATTTTTATAATACATCTTAAAACGAACTTTCTGTTCATAGGGAAAGGGAGAGGGAGGAATTTTTCTCCTCAGGAAGGAGAAACCGTGGCAGATGGACAGGGAGGGACCACAACATTTACATGTGAAGAAACCTCCGCTGCACAGGAGATGGGCATTCACGAAAGCATGTGCCCAGTGATGCCCAAGAGATGATGGCCCAGACGAGATACCAATCTGAGATAACCAGAGCCATCAACACCTGCCATCTGAATGCCAGATTCTGGCAATCGGGGAAGTGTATTATTCAATTCCTGGACGAGGGCTTTGTGCAGCCCGAACTGAAAAAAGGAAACAACTTGAATATGAAAAACTCAGAAAGAAACAAAGAGACTCTGCCGCGGGCAAAATAAATCGTATAAGAACCGCTGCCTCGGAGCAGCCGGTGTGGACAAGGTGGACTTGGTGCGATAGAGGCTATTTCCCGCATTCACCCAGCTTATCTCCCGGGAGTGTTATGCTGTCCATTTGATTGTTGGCTGTCGGGACTGTATTGCGGTCGCGAAATAAATTCTTTTTATATTTTTATTATAATTGGGCATATTTTCATTTTTACTTATAACAACTTCGTGTGTTAATGACAGATATACCTCCTCCTCGGCTGCCAGTTGCGGTTTTCGTCACCTTGTTTTATACTCTTTTTCTTGCCTGTGGTGCAGTCCCTTTTTCTTTCCCCAGAGTTCTTCATATTCAAGTTGCCTCTATTCTCTGCCCTATGCTGGACAAAACCTTGTGCGGAAACGGATGTGTATCCACTCTTTGGTTACCGGAATCCCACATTCAGATGTATGTCCTTGATGGTCCCATCTATCTAAGATGAACATCTTCATGGGCCATCATCGCTGGGCATTCTCTTGTTCATACCAGTGAGAACAAGCATCTCCTGTCTGGGCTAGGTTCACTTCGTGTGTTAATGATGTACCTCCTCCTCAGCTGTCAGCTGCAGTTTTGCCACCCTATGAAGCAATCCCCTTTTCCCTTGCTAGTATGATTTCAAAGCTTTATATTTTATTCTTATATAGATATTCTATCAGCACGAATTACCATTAGATCCATAACAAGACCAACACTAATACATCCCAACAAACACTTGTGATAAGATTTAAGTGCACACACTAATACTAAAATAGAGCTTCCCTAATTTCTTAAACAAGTACTGGAAGTTATGTTTCCCAGGGAAGAAAATTAAGGACTCTGCACTAGAAAGTACAAAAACAAATTACATTGAAGGATGATAGAGAAAGAAATTACAAATAAAGAACCATAGCTGTCTCTTTTTCAATACATGAGGACCCATTTTCCTGTCATGACCAGTCTGTAAACAGGTATTACCTCTGGAAAATGGGTTTCACTCGGTATATGAAGGATTTATAGCTTAATGTAATTACTTACATGAGCACATTAGGGCTTCACTAGCCAAATGATGGGACACAACTTTCTTTTTCTTGAAATATTTATAGAACTCGAAAGACGCTGACTGCCGGTTTCCTGATGGTAGTTCTTCAAACCTATGTGAAGGTTTTGGCACCTTTGATCTGGGTATGGGGACAGGCAGGGGAAAAGTTATTTTAAGACACCTATCCCATCTTCTCAGCAGAGCACTGACATTTACACTCACATCAAAAAAAATTCATTGAGAATTTACAATACAGGGCCACAAAGACTTAATTTCCTTGCACTTTTTATTTCAGACACAAGTATCTTCCTGCAGTAACAGCCATATTTGTTTCTCTGCCTCTATTTACTTATTTTTCTACCCCACTTGCACAGCCACACTGCTGAGTCTATCTCTATTTATGCCTGCAGCAATATTGTTTGTGGCTTGATCTCACCAAGCACAGCATAGCTCAGTTTTACCACCAGAAGTAAGATCAAGAATTTACGAAATCACACTTTTCTTCTACAGCAGTGCCACATCACAAATACAAATATAAATAATGAAGTGCTGTAAACACAAGGGAAAAGTTGAAAAGCAAAATAGACAATTTGATGTTAGAAAAGATACAGCTATAGTAACACATTTGGATGGCAGTGTCATTGTTCTTGAAAGAGATAAGAAAAAACTGCCTAACCCCCAACAGATGGCAAAATAGAATACATGCTTATTTTACAAGCCAGGACACTTACACCCATTCATTAGGAGTAGAGAAGAAAGCCCAGCCTGACATCATCCTCTTACCATTCTGGAATCAGGAACAGGATTCCAAAGGGAAGACAGCAGCATTCAGCCTGCCGTATCCTCTCCTATTAATTTAATTCCTCAGAGGGGATCCAGAATCTGTCTGCTCTGCATACAGACCCAAAGTAGAATATATCCCAAAGGCAGTAGGCAAGTTTTCAGAATCCCAGTTTTGTGGGGCTGGGGTTTTCACAGTGAGCATCAGATAGGGATAAGAACTCAAACGTGGAATTGACACCTATGTTCAAGGATTAATGTTGAAACTGTGAAATGTCAGACCTTCATTATAAAAACCAACATAAAAGAAAAAACAACATATTACCTCAAAAAAACCCTTTTGTTATTTCTTCTCCCTCAAAATGTTACTTGAAAATATGTTGGTTTGACTGTCCTGAGTTTATTTTCTGTTCCTATTCACCACACGGAGGCAACTCAGCTCTGAAGAAGCACACACAGATCTACTCCACATCAGCAGATTTGTTTATCAAGTCCCAGTCTTGATTTCTCTGACTACACATCCCTCTGAGATCAAAGCTGTGTTACATTTTTTCTCTGATAACAAAGCTGATTTAAAATATTCCTGCTTGTCCCTGCCCTTTCTCATTCTTCTGTTCTCTCCATTTCCCATCTCTGCCTCAGAGATGTGGTAGATCTCAACTGTGCCAGACTCAAATCTGATGACTGTTTAAAGTTGGGGGGGAAGCTGAACCCCAGGACTTCAAGTTGTTTGCATGGCACCAGCACTAGAATAAGTATACATGGAATTGTATCCTTAGCAAACATCTTTTGAGAGGAACAGCTTTTCAAACCCACAGCAGACCAGTTTTTGGTGCAGCTGCTCAGCTGCAGTTTGAAGCAGTACAGAACACAAACAGCATTATTCTTTTATCCCAGCTGCCAAAGAACAGATGAAATGACTTGACATAAAATCTATGAGATAAAACAGCACCTTTGACATTCTCCAACCAAACTTTAACTGGCAGAGTTTGTATTAGTTCAGCGTGGGTTTTTTTGTGTGGACAATCTTGTCCCTTTCTGTCGTGGGGCTCATCATCACACAGGCCCAGAGCCTGAGTTTGCAGAGGAAGTAATTACAAGAAAAAAAGCTCCCTGGTTTCTACTCACAGAATGAGCACACTTGGTACAGAAGCATCAGGTTACTACAGGAGTATTGCGGTGAACAACCCATGTGTGGAGACACGAGGCTTGACTCAATTTTCTCAGAAGGCTGATTTATTGTCTTGTATATTATATTAAAATACCATATTAAAACTATACTAAAAGAACAGAGAACAAGAATAGAAGAGAACAAAGAACAAGAATAGAAGAGAACGCATAAGAAAAATCTTGTGTCTGCTCACAACCTCGACACAGGTGGCTGTGATTGGTCATCAAGTGAAAACAATCCACATGGACCAATGGAAGATGCACCTGTTGCATTCCACAGCAGCAGACAGTTATTGTTACATTTCTTTCCTGGGGCTTCCAATTCCTCAGGAGGGAAAAAATCCTAGGAAAGGATTTTCCATAAAATATCATGGTGACATGTCACCCTTTAAAATTTATTAAATTAAATAGAAAAATAAATGTTTGTAATTTCTTCTACTGGGCCCTTGCAGAAGAAAGAACAAACATTTCTTGAGGTTCATCTGTTGCCAATCAAAACCTCAATCAACTGCTGATGTGGAATGGTCAGGGAAATTCTTCACCTGTAAAACATTCAGGGAAATTCTGCACCTGTAAAACATCAAATTCTACCATATCACTAAAACAATCTTAAAATATAAGAAAATGCAAAAAACTCATGCAAATGAAGTTCATTGTTTCAAGTCCAAACAGCTGAATTTCAGGACAGAGTCCATGGACTGAAGATGTCCTTCTCTGATGTCTCTGGAAGTCTCTTTTGGTCCTGAAACAGGCTTGCAGAATTCTGAAACAAAGAACTGCTAAAGAGAAAATCAACAAGAATTATCAAAAAATCAATTGACAGTTATCAAACAATTCAGAGAAAATTTCTGGAATGCCCTGGCCACAGCCCTTCATTGAACCACTTGGGCTGAGGTTAATTTTTTGCTTTTCAATGCTTTTGAGCTGCTAGCTCTTTCCACTTTATTTATTTATTTTTTCCAAAAAAAGAGCAGCAGCAGAGGGCCATTTTTAGGACCCTTCGGCGGCCCTGGTCCTGGTGGGTGGACCAGGGAACCCAGACCTGGCCCACAAAACGTTGGCCCAAGTCTGGGCAGGGAGCTCAAAGCTCCCAAACCCAACACGGGATGGGGCGGTGGTCCCGGCCCAGGGAAATGAGCCAAACTGCCCAGAACCAGCCCGTGAGGCTGGCTCTGTGTTCTCACAACCTGGCAGGACCATGCTGCCAGTGTCTTGAGAGCAGAAGTGGCCAAACGCTTCCTGTCCCCATAAGCACCACCGGTGCACACCGGCAGCTCGGGAAGGGAAGCATTCTCAGGAATTTTCATCCCAGATCTGAGGGGTTCTTGTCCCCAGAGCAAGTGAGCAATGCTTGCTTTGCACTGTTTCTCTTGCTCCTGCAATGCAAACGCAACTGCTCCTGCTTTCTGCCCCTCGGCACCACCCCCATCCCTTCTGGGCTGGGGACCAGAGGCAGATGCCACCGGAGCCAACTCCCCCACGCCGCTGGGGCGCACAGAGGAAGGCAGGTACTCCAGCCCCCAGGGAGAAGCTCCCGATCACACGTGAAATGACCCGAGAAACACGCTGAGCTTGACAGCAGCCAGCCGAGCTGCTCCTGCAGTCAGCTGGCGGGCCTTCCCCCTCCACGGAGGGACAGGCTGGCTGCAGGTTCTGATGCGAAGGATGGAGCTCCGGAAGCCAGTGGGACAGCTGGGGTGGGCCGTGAGGGCGGCATGGGCGCTGGGATCGGCTCTTGAGACGGTCCCGTGGGCTCAGCACCGTTCTCGGCATGCTCTTGCACGGCAGTCAGGTTGGCCGGGAGCGGCGGGACCGCCGGGAGCGGCGGGCTCGGCCCGGGGTCGGCCCGTGCCGGCGCCGCCTGCACCGTTGCGAATTCAGTTGCCGGCTGGGATGCAGAGGGAGAAGGCACGGAGGCAGCTCCTGCAGCTCCCGGGGACAGCAGCACAGCCGCGGGTCGCGGCGCCGGGGAACCATTGTTGTTGATGGCGTTGCCTGGCAACCCAGAGGCATCGGAGAGGAGCGCTTCCGGGTGCCGCGGCGCATGCGCAGCCATCAAAGCCGGCGGAACCGGCCCGGGAGGCAGCGGGACAGGCTCTTGCTGATGGCCGCTGCAGTCGATCGCGTTGCCTGGCAACACGGGCGAATCCGCGGGAGGCGGTGCTGCCGCGGTCGGGACACCGGCAACCTCTGCCGGAGACAGCGGGGCCGCGCCGGGCGGCGGCGGGGCCGCGGGGACTGGGTCCACGCCCTCCCGGAACGGGGGGAGCGGAGAATGCCGCGGCGAAGCGGGCGGGGCCGGCTCCCCATCCCCCCAAGAGAAAGAGCGGGGTGGGGAGAAGGTTGCGCACACTCCAAAGGCGCAGAAAAAAACTCTCGTTCAGCCACGGGAATTGCGGGGGTCTGGGAACCGGCAGTTCGTCTTCTTCGAGAGGTTCCTCTTCTGCCGTACCTGGTGTAAACGGGGCGCGGCCGCGACAGCGAGCCACAAGGCCCCCCACAGCCTCTCTTCGTTTCAAAACACGGAAGAGGGCTCAGAACACTGCATACATTGTCGGGAGTTTAACACTCTGGTCCCTTGTCCACTCAAAAACAGACTCCATGAAATCCCAAAGATCTAAATCTAAATAAAGGGAGTATACCACATCTGTAAAAAAATCTATGAAATTTTGCCCATCTGAAAAACTCATAATATTGTCTCTCCAACATATCGATTCCATCCTCGAATCCCCATCTGCACCAGAGCTTAACAATTTTCTCATCTGATGCAGTAAATGGAACCTGAGCTTCCGAAGGTACATTTTGCCAACATTCCTCCCACATTCTGCAAATGGCAGGATCTTCAGGAAGGGAAAAAATAACAGTACCTTGAGACAGTGTCCTTGGATCAACTGTGCAGCTGTGCTGCTTTGCGGTCTCTGGACATGATGTCCAGGAAACTTCAAAAGGTTCTTCTTCTTGCCTTGGCTGTGAACTCTGCCTATCTTCAGGGTCTCGGTTCTTCAGCTCCAGGCTGGACTCCGTGGTCACTCCTGGGGTGACCATCAATTCCACATGTTTGGAGGTCACCAATTGTTGCAGCGAACAACCCATGTGTGGAGATGTGAGGCTCCATTTTCTCAGAAGGCTGATTTATTATATTGTATATTATATTAAAATACCACATTAAAACTATACTAAAAGAACAGAGAGAAAAGAATGATCAGAAGGCTACAAAGAACAAGAATAGAATAGAATGCATAACAAAAATCTTGTGTCTGCTCACAACCTCGACACAGGTGGCTGTGATTGGTCATCAAGTGAAAACAATCCACATGGACCAATGGAAGATGCACCTGTTGCATTCCACAGCAGCAGATTGTTATTGTTTACATTTCTTTCTTGGGGCTCCATGCTCCTCAGGAGGGAAAAAATCCTAGGAAAGGATTTTCCATAAAATATCATGGTGACACAGGGGTTTATTTTAAGTAGAAAGAGTGCATTTTTAAAGGCATCGCTATCAACCATAAGACATTTTTGGAAGCTTTTTACACTGAAGCGGTTGGTAGTTTCTATCCCAGGTACCAAGAGAAGATTAATTCGCTGTGTCTTCCACAGTTTCTGAACTCTCCTACAGGGTCACAGAGGGAAAAAGATAACACCCAATTACCCAATAACAATGGCAGTACCACATCTGTTCTACAGCCAAGAGCTCCCTGGCAGCTATCATGTCCCAGGAACCATTCCATTATTTCAGACGGTTTCTTGGAGTTGGAGGCCAGATGGCAGTAGCAGGATAATAGCTGGCAAACTTACATATGTCTTTACTTCTTCCAAGGTACCGAAAGATAGTTTCAAAAAATACTCAATTAAAAATGGCTCTTCCTAGTCATTCCTGCTATTTTCTAATTGCTGCCTGCCTCAGCTATATTTGTGTCACAAAATCAACACAGGAGTCTTTGTTAAAAGAGCAGAGTCAGAGTGGGACCAGCCTGCTTAAGTATTAGAATCATGCTAAGCATTGCATTTTATTTTTTTGCTCAACTGTTTAATGAACAACCAGAAATAACTTTGGTCTTTCTTACTGTAGATTTTTCTTCTACAATACATCATGTTGTGGTATGCCTTATACCCGATGATTTATTAATTACAATCCTTGCTACTACTAAGAGCAGAAATGTTATCAGCAGGGTTCTGTTGCTTACTGATAAAATAAGGGATGTTACCAATTATATAATCTGTCAAATTGCACAGATCTACTGGCATTTGTGGATGAGGTTTATATGTGCTTCCTTGACTTTAAAAGGAACATTCTTGTCCCATCCCCCTTCTCTATCATGTTCTGACATCCCAATATAGCTACACCATTATTAAAGAAGCTACAGTTAAAAGTGGTCTTGCAAGAAAATGCAAGATTAAACCAAACCGCAACCATCTACACTCAATATTTTCATCATCCAAGCCAGGTAGAGGGCATATCATTATTCCAAGAGATTTATGTGACCTTCAAAAAATAATCATTCATGGATCTCTGAACACTTCACTAATGTACCTCAGTTCTCATAGACTCTATAGCACAATGTGTTTTAGAAGAAAATATTCTCTAAAAAGGAATTGCTACATTAATAATAAGAATAAAGATCTCATTTAACTTTAGAGCAAATAAAAGCCAGTAAGATTTCAGTCCAGAAATTTACCCCCTTTTATGGCAGTACTTGAGTATTCATATATGCTTGAATTTATTTATCTATGCTTATTTAGGGTGTTTGGCTTTATACATAAATAGATATAAATAAAAAGACAGGCAGAAGTTTCTAAGCAAAGCAAAAAACCAGTATCTCCTCCTTCCCATGTGAAAGAGCTTTCTCCCAGCTGCTGGTATCCCAAGAGGGCTGGAAGCAGAAAGCTGGGATGCAAAGCCATACCAAACGCCTACAGGGAGAACAGGCAAGCACCTCAGCATTTTGACTTTCCTCACAGCCAGGCCTCTGGCTTGCACCCTGCTGCCAGAAACAAAGCTTCCCACTGCTGGATTGTATTCAGCCACCCTGTGCTATTTCCTTGGGAACCAGTGCTAATTAATCACAATTTTTCCCCTATAGAGATATTTTGTTCCAGCCTCTGCAGTGGCAGGCAGAACCAAGGAAACCTTTTTGATTCTACAAAATCAAATGCCTCTAAACTGGAGAAGCAGAGGGGAAGAAGCAGCACATGATGTTTTTTTCAGTGGGAGTACTAAATTGAGAATTCCATTCCTAAACCAGGACACCACTTTACAAGGCCAGGATTTGCCCATCTTGTTGGCTCTGCCTTTTGGTGCACAACCTGCTCTCAGAAGCAGCTCCCAATATTTTGAATCACACCCTGTTAGTAAAAACAGTAACCTAGCTTATTAAGACAACATTTCAAGTGTTCCAAGTTCTGCCTTTTACTCTTCCCTCACCCATAAATGAAAATCAGAATTAACATTATCGTCATTTTGCAGCCCCAAGAGGACTGGAGCTGTGCTGTGTTCAATGCTCTGCAAAGACATGCTGAGAATCAGTCCCACACCAATGAATCTGTAGTTAGAGAGATGGAGATAAGGTCCAGAAAGTTAACTTAGCAAAAGGTTTCGTCCACAGTCAACTTGCAGAGCAGGAATAGAACCTAGGCCTCCCAGCTTTCTTTTCCTGGCTATTTAAAACCATTTCTGTGCCTGTAAGGTACTAATGGTAGCACATCATCACAGCCAGATTTATCTTAAAAAGGGAAACTGCCTGTTCCAAAGATACAGCTGCAGGGGAGCTCTTCAAGTTATCTGGTACGTATGTTTTCTCTGACACAAGATCAAGTCTACCAGGATAATACCCAACATGTTAATATGATAGTTATAAAACTACTCCAATATCAAACACTTTATAACTTCCTAACATTACTGGATCTCATAATGGATTTTTTTTCCTGAAGGTCTATACTAAATATCCCATATTAGAGAATAACCCAAACCCTGCACTTGGGATCAAATTAATGCTACAACAAGTAAAGAATACCATTTTCACTGACATTTCTAAGTTGCAACTGTTTCTGGCATTTTTTTTCCCCTTAGGTTTCAGGAAAATGTAGAAGAATTACCTACCATTTGCATTTTCAGCTGAAGCCTGGGAATTGTTTGTCAAGAACTGTCCTTGAATGCTTTACTCCCAGAGTGAATTCAGTTGGTTTTCATTTGAAAGACTAATTAATTTTTACCAATCAAAAAAATAGGAGTTGATGGTTCCCTCTGCTTTGTCAGAAGTGGGAATGTGATTAGATGGTCTGGGTCCAGAAACTGTCTGCCCTTGATGACATCTGCCAAATTGACATGCTCTGGCAGCTCATAATTAAAAGCACCTTTCAGAGGGGGGATGAAAATGGTATCCAGGCTTTGCTTACTCTTAGGATACACCAGGAAAGCCTGTCAGGTGAAACTTGAGGGCTGAACCAACACTACTGAATGGTTAAGATACTTTTGTATCTATTAGGGAGCCTCAGCCTTTCACTTTGTAGATCATTACATTTTTATGAGTAAGAGGCAGCTGTAAGGGGAGGAGGGAGGTGCCCATCCATTTGAAGGCAGCAGCACCCTATCCACCTCCTAGTCACATCATCCAGGATGCCTCCCAGGAACCACACAATACTAAAGCAGCAGGGAAAGGCAGAACAAAATCCAGGCTTGGGACCCTCCCTATACATCACATGAAAAGTTGTAGCCCCAAAGTAAGATAAACAGTTTTTCCCCAGTTTTTCTCACCCCATCAAAACCCTTGCAGCAGTCTTGAGTGCAATCCTCTCAAGGAGGAAGCTGTATGGGCTTTCCTCTCTGGTCGATGCTTTGTGTGAGGAGACACGAATCTTGACTCCATGTTTCAGAAGGTTGGTTTATTATATTATGATATATATTAAAATTATATACTAAAACTATACTAAACGAATGGAGAGAAAAGGATTCATCAGAAGGCTAGAAAGAACAGGAATGTAATGAATAACAAAGACTCCTGACTCCCAGAGAGTCCAAGCCAGGTGACTGTGATTGTTTACCAACAGGTGCAATCTGTGATTGGTGCATGTTGATTGTTTCTAATTAATGGCCAATGTCCAGACCCCATTCCACAGCCATAAGCTAGTTAATTGTTTACATTTATTTTCTGAGGCTTCTCAGCTAGAATAGGAGAAAAATCCTAGCAAAGGATTTTTCATGAAATGTCATGGCTACATTCCTCCACTGCCAAGTACAGGAATGGAGCATTCTGCATCCAAGTGCTATTCCTTAAGGCACTTTTCCTCACCTACCCTGCAGAGAGCTCATTGAGCTCATGTATGCCCATATTCTAAGTGTGGTAACACCATTTCATTTAGCAAGTGAAGAAATAGTGCATGGTACACTCTGTGCATGATCTGCCATAATTGCAATGTGTAGTGTTGGTTTTTACCAATATTACTGAATGGGACGTACCTTGGCTTGTCTGGTCCCTGCTTGTTAGCTCAGGCAGCTCCCGACGTGTGTGAAGAGGGAGAGAAAATGATGCATCTGACTCCATCATCAGAAGGCTAAATAATTACTTTATTATTCTATACTGTATACATTGCATCTAAAGTGAATCTGCCATGCACTCACCCTTGCTCACAACTGCACAGACCTGCACTCATCTTTGATCCTCTCCTGACTGTCTTGTGACAGTCTAACACACCCACAAGTCTTGGCCCTGACAGGCCAAGAGAACAAAACATCCTCACTTCGGGTAAACAATCTCTATATTGCATTCCACTTCACAGCAAGATAAGAATTATGTTTTTCCTTCTTCTCTGCTTGTCTCAAAGCTTCTCTCTGTTCAGAGGGCATACGAATACCACACCAGCTGCTGAATCAAATAGCAGCAACTGTGGTGTTTTCACCCCAGAGACGCTCTGGCTAGCTATGAGTTCCCAAGCACTGGGGACAAGTCCAGGCATGTCCCAAGCTCCAGTGCTTACAGGCTGGGGCTTATTGGTAGAAGAGGGTCACTCCTCAAGCCTCCCTGTGCTGGAGAAACCTTTTAAGGTGATGGTGAAGAAGGAGTCGGTCCTGATGGAGGGTTTAATCCAGAGTTTTTATTCTGGGCTGCATGGCCTCTGAATGTAGTAACAGCTTCATACTAAAGCAGCAGGGAAAGGCAGAACAAAATCCAGGCTTGGGACCCTCCCTATACATCACATGAAAAGTTGTAGCCCCAAAGTAAGATAAACAGTTTTTCCCCAGTTTTTCTCACCCCATCAAAACCCTTGCAGCAGTCTTGAGTGCAATCCTCTCAAGGAGGAAGCTGTATGGGCTTTCCTCTCTGGTCGATGCTTTGTGTGAGGAGACACGAATCTTGACTCCATGTTTCAGAAGGTTGGTTTATTATATTATGATATATATTAAAATTATATACTAAAACTATACTAAACGAATGGAGAGAAAAGGATTCATCAGAAGGCTAGAAAGAACAGGAATGTAATGAATAACAAAGACTCCTGACTCCCAGAGAGTCCAAGCCAGGTGACTGTGATTGTTTACCAACAGGTGCAATCTGTGATTGGTGCATGTTGATTGTTTCTAATTAATGGCCAATGTCCAGACCCCATTCCACAGCCATAAGCTAGTTAATTGTTTACATTTATTTTCTGAGGCTTCTCAGCTAGAATAGGAGAAAAATCCTAGCAAAGGATTTTTCATGAAATGTCATGGCTACATTCCTCCACTGCCAAGTACAGGAATGGAGCATTCTGCATCCAAGTACTATTCCTTAAGGCACTTTTCCTCACCTACCCTGCAGAGAGCTCATTGAGCTCATGTATGCCCATATTCTAAGTGTGGTAACACCATTTCATTTAGCAAGTGAAGAAATAGTGCATGGTACACTCTGTGCATGATCTGCCATAATTGCAATGTGTAGTGTTGGTTTTTACCAATATTACTGAATGGGACGTACCTTGGCTTGTCTGGTCCCTGCTTGTTAGCTCAGGCAGCTCCCGACGTGTGTGAAGAGGGAGAGAAAATGATGCATCTGACTCCATCATCAGAAGGCTAAATAATTACTTTATTATTCTATACTGTATACATTGCATCTAAAGTGAATCTGCCATGCACTCACCCTTGCTCACAACTGCACAGACCTGCACTCATCTTTGATCCTCTCCTGACTGTCTTGTGACAGTCTAACACACCCACAAGTCTTGGCCCTGACAGGCCAAGAGAACAAAACATCCTCACTTCGGGTAAACAATCTCTATATTGCATTCCACTTCACAGCAAGATAAGAATTATGTTTTTCCTTCTTCTCTGCTTGTCTCAAAGCTTCTCTCTGTTCAGAGGGCATACGAATACCACACCAGCTGCTGAATCAAATAGCAGCAACTGTGGTGTTTTCACCCCAGAGACGCTCTGGCTAGCTATGAGTTCCCAAGCACTGGGGACAAGTCCAGGCATGTCCCAAGCTCCAGTGCTTACAGGCTGGGGCTTATTGGTAGAAGAGGGTCACTCCTCAAGCCTCCCTGTGCTGGAGAAACCTTTTAAGGTGATGGTGAAGAAGGAGTCGGTCCTGATGGAGGGTTTAATCCAGAGTTTTTATTCTGGGCTGCATGGCCTCTGAATGTAGTAACAGCTTCCACCAGGACTCTTCTGAGCGCATGGTGTGCTTGCCCTTTTAACCTGGGGGAGAGGGGCAGGGGAGGAAACACAGGGACCCCCAACCAGATACGGGGGGAGGGGGCCTCAGGGGAGAGGCTGGATGGGCCAATGGCCCCCCAGAGGGTGGAGAGCATCCTTTGAACCTGCCAATCACTCGATGCTCCCCTGGAATTTCTGGGTTGATAGACAGTGCTCAGCAGGAGTCAAGGTGGGGGAAAGGAGAGGTGATTGACACACCACCTGGGGAAGGAAAAAAAGGGAGAAACCAGGGAAACTGAGGCACCCCATGACAATACACCACAACTGTGTAGGAATAAAAATATTATCCTCTGAAAAATAAGCAACATTTTGCCATCCCTCAGCATGCAGAATAAGATTTAGATCCCCATGAGTTATTCTCTGTGCTCAAGGAAGAAACCATCATGTTTCCACCTTTATAGCATTGGTCAAATCCTGGCCAGGTCTATTAAATGCATATAAAGATTCCATGTAAGAACACTTCTATGTAAAGCTCTGGAAGCTATGCAATGCTAGTTCTTCAAATAAGAGTGATTTCACCTTATTGTTTATTGACTTTTAAAATTATATTTCATAGGCAACATGTCAGAAAAAGGCATAAATTCTGGCCCCCCAGAGGGTGGAGAGCATCCTTTGAACCTGCCAATCACTCGATGCTCCCCTGGAATTTCTGGGTTGATAGACAGTGCTCAGCAGGAGTCAAGGTGGGGGAAAGGAGAGGTGATTGACACACCACCTGGGGAAGGAAAAAAAGGGAGAAACCAGGGAAACTGAGGCACCCCATGACAATACACCACAACTGTGTAGGAATAAAAATATTATCCTCTGAAAAATAAGCAACATTTTGCCATCCCTCAGCATGCAGAATAAGATTTAGATCCCCATGAGTTATTCTCTGTGCTCAAGGAAGAAACCATCATGTTTCCACCTTTATAGCATTGGTCCAATCCTGGCCAGGTCTATTAAATGCATATAAAGATTCCATGTAAGAACACTTCTATGTAAAGCTCTGGAAGCTATGCAATGCTAGTTCTTCAAATAAGAGTGATTTCACCTTATTGTTTATTGACTTTTAAAATTATATTTCATAGGCAACATGTCAGAAAAAGGCATAAATTCTTATTGAAAAGAGCTATGACACCAAAGTCACAACAAAAAAAAAAAAAAACAAAAAAAACCCAAACAAACAAAAAAAAACACACAAAAAAAATAAAAACAAGCTCAGACCAAAAGTTATGAGTGTCATAAATAGCAATCTCAAGAACATTTACTAAAACTGATAAACTGAATTAGTAAAGGTAAAGGATAAAGCGAGCTCATGCTTCATTATAGCAGTGCCTGTGTAATGTTCTCACACTCCCAACAAGCTGATGTACAATGACCTTCAGGTATTAACAAAATTATTATGTGTTTCATCCCCAGTAACTCAGCAAGAGAGAAGCTCCCATGTGATGTGGTACTGCCTTCCCCCTTTGCCAAGGGCTGCAGAACTTGGAAAAAACCCAACGTAAACAGGAATGCAGCCTTAGGCTGTGCTCCTCTAAACTGAAAACACTTCAAGGGCTGCTTTAATACCCTCCCTTCAGGACAACAAAAGGCTCTCTAGCCCTCAGCTGACTTCCAAGTAAAAATGGAAGCATTTAAGGATCCTGTAGGAGGACAGTGTGGTGCATTTCTACAACATAATTAATTTCCCCAGTAGTATCCTTAAAAATATTCATCCTTTTCATTAGGTGAGAGCTGCAAAATGGAAGCATCTTTTGAAAGCTTATTTCTAATTTTTTTTGCCCTCTCCTAAAATAAAGGGATTTAGATCTACTGTCTTCAAATGGCATATCATAGGGGGGAAAAAAGAAAGAAAAGGAAAAAAAAAACACAGAAATTTGAATTCTGTAGGGGAAGAAAATTCTTTTTCTCTACTGATGCTCCCAGGAATCCCAAGGCAGTGGTTGTCAGTCTGGGAAATGTAAGTGCTGCTTAAAATAAAGAAGGTATTATGGAGAACCTAATACTAGCAAAAGATGCCAAATACTCTTGGCAGAAAAAACTTCAGACAAATGAGTGACAGGGTGTTGTTACACAATGTACACAGGTGACCTGTTAAAAAGGTTAGAAGAAAAGGCTACTGTTAAAATACAGTGGTCTTCACCCAAACTGTTTGCACTGATAGGTCATTCAAATCACTTTGTGCTGTACTAGAGATGCACAGGAGGGGTCTTAAGTGAACTTACCTGCAAAGCCAAAGGAGGCACTGACACAAGTGCCATAATAATGAAGACATGGGGGAAAAAAAGAAAATAAAAAGGGAGGAAGCCTGTGCCCAGCAAACCACCCAGTCACACTGGTGCTAGTTAAGCTTCACAGGTGACACACAGATGCTGAACAGAGGAAATTCTTCAGTGCTCATGGGTGAAAATGTATGAGGAGCCAACAGAGGAAGAAAACTAAAGATAACTTTGCTCACTGTTAAAGACAACTGCATTCACCACTGATAGTTCTTATCTAGGCAAAGCAGACTTGACCCAAACTTCAGAGATAGATTTGCAGAGAAATCTCACCACACCTTAGGGAACAGTGCAAAAGACAGGAGATGGCATTCAATTCTGAATCAGTGTCCAGCAGTGGCATAGATATTTGGGGCACACCGAGGAGAGATAAATAGAATTGACTATGAACACAGTATAAAAACAGAGAGATAACAAGCCAGAGCTCTGCTAGACAGAGCTGCAACTGTTTCATGAAGCAAAGACAAGAGATTTCTATCGTGTGGAAAGTACAGGCAGCTCAGGTCCACTTCCCCTCACAAAGTGGAGACTAAATTTGAGTGCAATAACAGATTACCTAAAGCATTAGATTCTTCTTTCTTAATTACTTCAGAAACTTTAGTATCACAGGACTTTGACTACAAACTTCTTCTGTGTCTCTTATACAGGAGATTTACTAACAGACAACTCCATGCATCCCTAAACAAAGGAAATTCAGGTAGGCATCTTTAAAGAAGCACAAAGGATAAAAATCAATCCCATGAAAAACAAGGAGCCCAGGAACGCTACAGGACTTTGATTTTCTCTGTTTTCATCCAGCAATGCTGAACACATCTTCTCACTCATCATCCTGGTACTAGAAGACATTGTGCAAATAAGGCATAACTTCATAGCGCTGTGAGGAGTCCTGCTGCTATTCAGAGGTGATGCAGCAGCCATATCCACTAGGATTTGCCATGCCAGACACTGCACAGCACCTACTCAAGGACATCCAGCACCTTTCCCAAAATTCACTAATTGTGGCTTTTAAGGCTTAAGAAAGTAATATTTCTACTGCTTCCCCTGCAAACCTATCAAAGTGATACATCTCACTACTAGGAAATATTATGCTCTAAAATGAAGGCAAATTTATAAATCTCATTAGTGAGATGACTGTGCTTTCTTCAACCACCTACAATATTGTTTTCAAAAGACAGTCATCCAAATGCCAAAACTGAGTAAGCAGTAAAGAGCTTCTGATTGGGAGTTTCCATACAAAGATGCCAAGCACCAACCAAGATGAGAACCACACTTTTCTCTCCCTTGTTGGTATAGGGCATGATGAAGTATGATAAACCTGGCTTTTAAGTTTCCCCAGAGTCTTTTATCCCAAAGACATAAGATTCCTATTTTCTGTAAACACTAACTTGGATCAGAGGGTTTTAAAGAGCACATTATTAGAACAGGCAGTTTCAAAATCCAAATGAAAATATAAGCTCGGTTGTTTAGAAACTGGGATTTAGTTCATGCTGTTCCCAATGCTTAAATATTTCTTTCCTGTAAACTAACAAAGCCACATGTCTTTTAAGATAAGCAAAAATAAAACCCATTTTTTACAGCACTTCCAGGGAGATAACTGAGCCTAGAGCTTTGTGAAGTCAAGGGCAACTACTGATTTCCCACAGAGATACAATGTCACCCCTCCTTTTTTTTTTTTTTTTTTTTTTTTTTTTTTTTTTTTTTTTTTTTTTCAGAGCTGACTGGCTCAGTAGGATACCAGTTCAGCTCACAGCAATGATGGATGGTGCTCCTGCTCCAGCATCTCCAGACTACCAGCTAGCTGAGAAATCACATATAAGTGTGTGGAACTCTACCATTCTTCTGCCTCCACTGAACACACCTTCTTCACACCTCACTTACTCCACAAAGAGACTTCAACCACCAGCAAAGCTTGTTTTGATTTCCAAATCTGTTCATATTTGTTTTTGCAATCCAGGAAACCAAGATACTGCTGGGAGTCCATGGCAGGGGCAGATTTTGACACACAGGTTGGATCCTTTGCTTGCATGCAAGGTTAGATGCCCGACTTCATCCACAGCATGGAACAGAGAAGTGAGATGAGACGTCTTTGTCAGCTTCAGCAGCGCTTTTCTCTGTTTGATTCTGGTACTGACCTGGATGACTTTGAAAAGGAGACGGGTGCTACCTTCCCATAAGGCTCCCATGGTAGAGGATATCCAATAAGTAGATTTGGAAGAGTGTTCTCCCAGTACAAAAGGCCTTCAGAAAGAAAATATCAAGGAGGGGAAAGATTTCAAATATGCAATTTTACATATTTTGAGAAGCAGCAAGGGTAAGAGTATATGATTTTTCATCAACCCCAAATATCCCATGGCTGCCCTGATTATTAAAGGTTTTATCCAGTCGCAATTATTAGTAACTATGTTTTCCAAGAGCAAAAAGTTATCTGGAAATACACTGTTACCTTGTAAAGAAGTAAGGCTTCTACCCCTTATTAATTAATTCCACAGGCCCTTTCAAGGGGTACAGTGGCCTTAGCCAGCTTCTGTCCAGAATGTGCCTGTGCAAACCAAGTATCCAAGAAATCAGCATACAATTAATTACAGATGCTGTTACCTACACTCAGCATAGCAGATGCCATTGCATGCGATTTCAGGCAATTTACTGAAGTCTAATTTATTAGAAAATGCATTAGCAAGTCAATATATCTTTATCAGTAATGAATATAACAGCATTAAAAATGCTTTTCCAAAAATACAGAGAACCCACAAGATATATATGAGCTTAATGCAATTGATGATTTCACACAAGGATTTTGCTAGAACTGCAGAGCTTTGGGTGCTAACTTAAAATACATGAATAATACACATTATAATAAAACTAGCACAGCTAGGCAGGCCTGCAGTAATTGGTGCTGAAATTGCAGATCTGACTAGTATTTTTATTACATGTCATTCTGCCCAGGTAGAAAATGCTCCCCATCTTGAGGGGCGAGATGAATCAATCAAAAATCTCGTATTTGGCTTTCGATTTTTTTGATACCAAAACAGTCTGCTCCTGGAAAGGACATCTTTCAACAAACTCAGCAGTGCATAGTATACTTAGTTCTCAAGAAAGGATGCAAAGTGAAGCAGAGTCAGTGTCCTAAACCAGATATTCTAACCTGAACAAGGTTGCAGTATTAGGCATTGATCATAGAACAGATCTCCCCTTGGACATCCAAGATCTGGCCATAGTTAGGAACAGCACCACAACTGTGGATCTCACAAGAACAAGAGGAGCCTGCATGGGTGATCTTTCAAACTGATTTCCCTTGAAGAGCAGCCACAGCACACTTATTAAGTGCTTACGCATCCCACCTACTAACAAGAGACAGAATCAAGACAATACATATAGCAGAAACATCACAGACAGCTTTCTCATGCCCCACACACGTGGTGGCTTTACATGGCTTTAACTTCAGCCAGCAATACATTGCAGAGCCTGTCAGCAATGCAGCAGCTTGATTCAGCTGCACACCCTCACAAATCTTCAATGAGGACTTGAAAGCAAGAAGCTGCATTGTGGAAGGAAGAGTTGATGGCCTCACTTGATTCACCCACAGAAAGCCATCTGCCTTCCAGCAATTGCATGAGACATCAGCTGGCAGCATCAATACTTTTTGTCCCCAACATGAAGCAAACACTTAGTTCTATTTCTATTTTTCCCTGTTTTCCCCACAGGCTCTTCCTTCTCCACATGCTGCAGAGCAGCTTTGTTTTCCCCACAGCTAGATGAACTCACTTGAATAGGGAAACCAAATTTCACCACCACTCTGTGCTAATTGCTCTCCTGGCTCTATGGAGGAATGTGTACCTTCTACATAAACAAGCTGAAACTACTTTTAATCTAGTTACACTTGGATTCTTCAGCATCCTATAGCAATCACAAAGAACTCCACATCACCACCAGAGAAAGTAAATAACTACTCAGATATTAATAAGAGTGCCCCACCTGAGGCAAGGCCTGCATTACAGTGCAGTCATTGCAGGAAAACCCCAAGGCAGGTATCCCCTGAGTAACATGGAAGGCATTGCTCCTTTAACTGCCCTTGTCCTGGGCAAGGCTCTTAACCTGCTCTATTTCATTATGTGCAGACTGAAATTTGTGCCCAAAAATTAGCAGGTCATACAAATGAGAAGCTAATTAATGGAAATGTATGTACTGAACGCAGCTCACTTTTCTCTTTTTAGCACATTCCGTATGCAGCACAGGGATAGTCTCATTACTGAGAGAAACAAGATGAACTGATTAAATATTTCATAGCTGTAGTTACAGTAAATGTCTTGTTAGTTGGGAAATAGAAATTGAGGGCAGCCAATGACACACTGCGGTATTTTTGCAGACAGACAGGTTCTATTTTTATCATCTTTGGGGCCTACAGTTCAGTCAAGTGAAGTAGCTCATCTACATTGTCCAGACACGTCTCTGTGACGCCATCCCGAGTGAGCACCACAAAGGACTACTCTGATCACGGCTGCAGCCTATGTGGGTCTCTGAGCAAAGAAAGGCAGAGGAGGATTTCTGCCTGTCAGCAAGAGAAAAAAAGCCCCGAGAGCTGGATTAAGCATCTGGAAAATTACTGCAGCCTCACAGCTTCTGCTGACTGCTACCCGGGTGAGTCATCACTAGTTGCCACAGCAACTGCTGCTTTCCTCCTCCGGCCACTGATCAATTTTGTCTGTGTGCAGGTCCCCTGAAAGCAGGAGCTGCGCAGATAATGTAACAAAGAGACAGAAATTCCTATCAAAGAGTATTTACATTTTGAATGTGCTAGTCCTGGGATTTACAGAAGGAGAAATAAAAGTTAGGGCAGAGACAGCAAATGCTTGGTTTGAGTCAACTTTCACACCACTGCCAGACAGGCGTGGTTAACAAATTAACCTGCTACCATTTTCCACTAACCAATACCTATAAATAAAACAATATCCTCTCCCAGACGTTAACATACGATGTTCATCACCCCTGTCAGATGCTCCATAATTTAAACCCACGCTCTGAAGTGGGGGCTGGCACAGCCCAATGCACAAGGCAAGAGCTAGCCAAAATGTTAATGCTTCTCCACACAACCTCTCCCCTCCAGCATGACAAAATGACCCCAGGCAAGGCAGCTCATCTTGGAAATGCCCTATTCACCACTTATCTGCAAAGACAGGGTGGCAGAGGGCTTGGATCTTTGTAGGTAAGAAATACTCAAGTCCCCAGCACCTTGGGGTTGGTTAGTTAACCCTTCTCTACCAAAATTCTGAATTAAATGGGGCAGATGTTGGGTTACCTCTACTGAAACAAGGAAATCTGAGTATTTGTCAACTCTGTGGGTATCATAGAGGTCACTTAATACTTCCAATCAAATACTGGTTTTTGAACCTTCTTTTTTAATTTATTTATTCCCTAAGGCAGTTTAAAATGGCTACTGCTAAGAATCTGATGCTGTAATGTCAGTGTAATGAATGGCCCTGCTGCACACTTGTCCAAGATTATCTA
The DNA here is from genome assembly GCF_014805655.1 of Passer montanus. Classification (NCBI taxonomy): domain Eukaryota; kingdom Metazoa; phylum Chordata; class Aves; order Passeriformes; family Passeridae; genus Passer; species Passer montanus. The sequence goes on along the minus strand of NW_024368707.1, from coordinate 1,159,287 downwards.
CAGGAACGTGAAAGCTACTGATAAGGCAAACCTGCCTGTAAGACAAAAAAGGGAAAGTCAGCCAGGGCAGCATTGCTGCTGCAAGCAGAGACAAGAAGCACATTTGTGAGGCTGATTTTAATGTTGATCATTGACAGTTGTGCTCATATACTGGACATGATGGAGCCTTAGAACATTCAAACCTTACAACCACCCATCCAGTTCTCATTTCTATTATCTATATATATATATATATATCAGCTTGAGGTGCTACTCTTCAGAGCCATTCAAGAACTGAATGGAGAACACAGACTTTTCCCTCTCTAGAAACTCTTTTGACTCAGTTCTCAAGATGGGAAGAAGAGAAGTCACTTAGGCACATCAAGGTCTGAATGACTTACAAATCACCTATCTGCCAGGCTTGCTTCCAAGTATATAATCTGAAGAGAAGATTTGCATCTAGATGCAAGTAAGTTCTCTAAGACAGGAGCTTCTACACTGGCAGGACAGGATAACTTCAAGCACAGTAGCAATCTGATGGTAACTTGAAGCTAAGACACTAAAGCCTTCCTCCCCCCCCCCCTTTTTTTTCCTTTTATCAAGTTTTTTAAACAATCCAGTAGGCATACGTGCCTTTTCCGCAGGAGGCACTTCACCCTAGTTTATCTCCCAGATTGGCTTTAAAATTCAAGCATCAGCTTAGGTACAATATTTTGGTATTTGTTTGTGAAAGGGTAGATGGGGTAAGCTGTTCTTTTCTCCTGAGTTTTTTCTGAGGGGAACAATCAGATATTTTTTAAATTTCTGTTCTTTATGTGTCAATATCTATCCTAGGGTGACGTTATGATGCTTGTATCCCCAGTCGTTGTTCTGTTTATGCTGGATATTGTGTTCTGTACCTTCAAGACTGACTCTGAAGAGCAAAGTTTTGTCTTGTCATCAGCCTGCTCCCCCACAGCTGGCAGAACACAGAGATGGGGCAGTACATAGTGCAGCTTTTTTTTTTTTTTTTTGCTTTGCTCTTGCTTTTGCTTGCTAGTTAGTTTAGCTAAGCAGTCTGATTTTTCCCTGGACTGTTTTTCTTTCTTTCTTGGAACCATTCAAACCTGCTCCAGACTGGGACCTGGGAAACAGAGTTTGCACTTTGTGGCCTGCAGCAGCCATTCCCAGTGCTGGAGCAACCAATAACAGAGCAACCACCTCCACTAGAGACTTTCTGAATTTGTCACCCTTATAGGAGTGGTGAAAGACTGTTGTCATCCAATATTGTTTATTTTGTGCGCTGGGGGGTAATTTGCCTGTTAAATAAACAGGTTCTTTACACTTCTCTTTGAGGAACCTTTCCTGAACCAGTTGGGGGGAGGGGGGTGTGTGGGTTTGCTTTCTGGAGGGTTTTCTCCCAAACTTGCCCTAAACCAGGACAATATCATGTGATGTGATATATGAACATGACCATGACCCATTCATTTAAAATTGCTTTTGAAGCTATGGCTTTTCTACACAAAACCAATCTTTACTACCATCCTTCAAAAAAGTTTATTGTTTTGACCATGCAGACTGTGACTTTTTTGCTGGTGACCTCTTAACTGTTGCAACTCCCACAGGAGCAACTTTCTCTTTCTTTCCTTCTCCAGCATCATGCAGTAATCAAATTATGAAAACAAGTCACACAGAGCAGCAAGACAAAGAACAGCAACAAGAAGAATTAAAATTTCTGTAGTCTCAGGTGATTAAGGGCTTTTCTTCGGCAGGGAACCTAAAGGAGGCTGACTCGGTCTGGCTTGGTTTTTTTAACTCTGAAACTTAAAAAAAATTACAATTTTCTATTCATAACATCACCAGGGAAATACTTTTAACAAAGCATTCCAGCCCATCTTATACTTAGGCTCAATGACAGTTTCAAAACAAAAAACAACCAATCTGTTCTGCAGTCTCCCACTAGCAGAGCATAAGGAATATACAGTTGGAAGTCAAGGAAAACAGCTACTTTTACAAGGAGCCATGATCCAAGCCTGCCCTACATATTGAGCAGAGAAGGCTCAAGGGTGAAAAATGTGCCCAAATGTTCCCGTCTTATGGCACTTGCAGGTCTGGGAGGATGAGCTTGTGAAAAGATGTCTGCAATATAGGAGAGGCTGAAATCTTTGAGCTAGAACAGTTGCTGTAGAGTGGGAATGGCAGCAGACCCATCAGCCACTCAGTAAGGGGGTCATAGCAAAAAAAGCAGAAATGACTGTGAAAGCTTTGTGAAAAATGAAACATCATTTGGTCTTTCGTGTCCTGCACTTTGGTATAAATAGCTGAAGAGACAAGAGCTTCTAAGCTTTTTGGATCTCATGTGAAAGCAATGGACTATTTTGCTGACCATGCAAAGAATAAGCCTAGTGTGACATCCATCAAGCTTCCCTAGAAAGCAGAATTTCCCAGCAGGACTACACTGGTATGGTTTTAATGGTACTGTGTACAAAAACTTCATCTTCAATAGAGACACCTTTTTCTGGTGCCATTTACATTCCTTTGGACACCCACACAGGGAATCACAGGAAGACCAGCACAAATTGTAACCCACTAACTGGAGTGCTGCTGTCCTGTTCTTTCCCAGGGCTGGGGGCAGGGAAAAGAGAGAGGAGGGAGGAATATGGGACTTTCCACTCGTATTAGAAGTAATTCCAGCTGTCAACTGTAGTTTCTTATTTGTGATAAGATATCAGAGAAGGACAAAGTGGGTGCTGGCTCCCATCCTGGATTCAATCAGGAATTTTGCAATTCACCCAAATTACATTTCATGGTTTAAATTCCCTTAACATGTTGACAGATAATTCCAGGCCTGAGGGCAAAAAGACAACTGCAAAGCTGAAGTCTTAAAGACTGAGCCTTAAACAGCGACATGGTTTCAGCAGTGAGAAACTTATCTTTGTTACCTTACTGATTTATAGAATGAAGCTGTATCCTTTTGTCTTAGATGAGAAAAAGTATTTCTCCCCACTTATCTCCCTGTAGCACAGATGAAAAAATACTATTAGTTCTTTCCACTCAGTCCTTAAGAGCATGAAGAGATCCCTCAGCTGATGCTCTACCTTTGAAGCAGCCAAAAGCAAATTAGCACAGCAGTTTTCTGACCTGGTCAAGGTTCAGCAGGTTTTGTAGAACAGGCAGGCTGCATCACACAATTGCAGGAGAGTTAATTGCCATCTGTCCCGATCATTCCAGACTGACGTTTGGCTTAAATATGGAGTTAATAAATTTAAGAACCATGTTGTAAGACTGCATGCTGACCCAGGTGCACCTCCAAAATATATGTATTCTTAAATAATGGCCACAGAGGAGCTTACAGGCTTACACTGCCCATGCTGGCAAAGAAGTACCACTATCAGTTCTGAGACACCAAATCACTATGAGGCTGTTGAGTTATTGCAGTTATTTTGCACCAAAGGCAGACAAGTACTTCCTGAATCATCTAAATCAGACAGGAACACTGCTTCACTAGGGAGAATAAGAGATTAGGTTAAGTTTGATATGTATCATAAGGAGATATACGGGCTCACGTCCACCCAGCTCACCTCCCGGGGGTGGTACGCTGTCCGATTGGTTGGTGGCTGTCGAGACTGTATTACGGTTGCAAAATAAATTCTATTTTTAATTTTTTTATTGAAATTGGCTATTTTTCATTTTTCACTTATAACACGGGGGATGTAAAATTCTTCAAGCAAAAGCTGCTGGTGCCAAAAGTTTACAGAAGATCAACAGTTCATAAAAATAGAATAAGATTTGTAGAAAAAGGTACCCAGATGTCCCTATCTCTTTGTTTTTATTGTCTCATATTGTCTCAGATGTTAAAATTTTATTATTCTGATTATATTACTATTTTATGACCATTTTATTACTATTAAACTTTCAAAATTTCAAAAACAAGTGATTGGCGTTTTTCACAAAATCCAATGTCATAGCAATTGCCGTGTCTGAAACTTCTGAAAGCCCTGTACCAAATTGTCAGGCAAAACATGGTAATTTAAGGTGCATTAATGTGATCCTGCATGCACAGTACAGGAGTAAATATCTTAGACACCAGCAAGAAGTTCAGAAGAAATCATCATGTTTCGTATTAACTAAGCATATTTAGTGTGAGAAAAGATGAGGTAGCAGTGAGAAGATAGGCTGTTAAAAGACTTCATTTTAAATCCAGGCTTATAACCCATGAAATCCAAAGCTACTGCCAGAAAAAAGGTACTTCATATAAACTGAAGCATATATGATTTAATTAATCCTGAAAATAGGAGATATTTTAGAAAAAATAGACCTCTCAAGCTCCAGAGCTGCTATATGATTAGAAGTAACAAACATTTATTCATATAAAAAGGGGGAAAAAAGACCAAACAAACAAGAACACATCCAAGAAAAAAAAAAAAAAAAAGACAAAATAAACCTTTCTTCGACCCAGGAAGATTATTTAGGGACAGAGTTAGCACATACACACCAAAAAATAAAATTGAATATAAATACAATTAAATTAATCTCACTTGATTTGATAAAGAAGACCAAAACACAAACAAACATACAGTCCATTTGAATAATGCATGCTGTTCTTCCACTCCAGAGAGAATATTAATACATGTAAGATTAAAAATGTTATTTCTAGCTGGCCTCTAAAAATAGAACAAGTTGTTTTCAAGAAGCATAATTGGGAGAAGAAATTAAGATGTTTAGATTCCTAAGTAATGCTTCAATTTATTCTTTCACTATCAGTGGACTTGTGCTAAAACCATCCCAAAGATTTTGACAACTTGGCCTCAACGTGAACAGTGCCTCTGTCAATTCTCAGCAGTATTTGGTTAGTGGTCACTGGCAAGGAAAGGAGGATTTTGAACACATCCAAGTGCACCAGTTTCTCATCTCAGCCCTTGGACTTTTTGCTTAGACTGTCAAAATTAAGACAAAAGAAAGCCTGGGGACTTATCCACTTGTATACCCACATTTTCTGTCTGGATCACTAAAGAGCCCAAACCCACTAAAAGCTGTGTTATCCCCCCACCAATCTGCAGAGCCATCTAGGCAAGGACTGAATGTTTTCACTTAACACACCCTCAAGTAGTTAATCCCATTTTGCAGCTCTCTGCCACCACAACCACTCCCAGCCCAGGTTAATAATCCTAAGTGTTAGCACCTACCAGTGAAAACTCAGCACAAAGACAGTGCTGATGTGTTACCGCAGCAACAGTTTTTTATGAAATTGCCCCCTCTTGGCTGCCAAGGGCCATTTGGAGAGCCTCTGCTCCCCTTCAGCTCACACAGTGTGGAGACACAGCTGCGTCAGAAACTGATAAGCTAAATTTACATCAGCAGAATGAAAAAAAACCCAATCAGACCCCACTAACTTAAGAGAATTATTGTCTGCAAATGTGAGGATAAATCTGTTTCCACCAAGGACACCATCTATGGACATCCAGAAGGGATGAAAGTGGTTAAGAGAATTTTGAAAAGTAACCAAGAGCTAAGCAAGTTTAATGCCCAAGCAGTGTACATTACACACTCAACCAGCTCATCTACATTGGATCTGCAATGCAGAATTGCATATGTATCAGATATCAAGGCAGTACTAGCATCCACAACATTCTCCTTCTAACCAGCAAGGCCTTTGAGGTGCACTAACCAGGAGCATTTAACCTTTCCTTACACAGGTTTTTCTTTTATTGTCTCTGAGCAATCCAACACAAGGAAAAACATGGAGGAAAGCAAATCCCCAGGGAAAACTCAGATCATGAGGCAAAATCACAGCCCTCCCTCCTCTAAAGGATTCTGAAAGCTGGCTAGGAATAACAATATAGGTAGGAGGGTGTTTGTCTCTTTGGGGCAGATGGGGAGGTTGCCTCTGCAGGCAGAATGGACGCATGATGACCACCTAGGAAAGGGTTGGTCACACTTAGAGATGACTCGTCTTCCCAAATCAGTTATTGATAAGGCTCTCTTTGTGGACAGTAGGCTGTAAATTGCTTTAGGATGCTCTAAGATTAAACACCATAGTATAAATTATTCTAATTACTGGGTGTGGATTTATGAACTGTAGGACACAAAACAGCCCCATCCTGTCAAAGGAATAGCTTCTTAAAAAATAAAAAAAATCAGGAAAACCCAGCAGTCCTGCAGTCTAATAATAGACAAGTCATGCTAGTCTAACTTTCTTTTATTTCTTGTGTCTCTCCTCAGGACATTTGTATACCCCAGTGTGTGCCATTTCTAGTGACTGCTCAGGAACAAGACTAACAAGTAGACTACATTATGCCACCATTAAAAGCTGTTACTTTATAAAAACAAATTTCCTGGGATTGTATAAATTATTCCCTTGACTGGCATGTCAAGACTTCTGCTGATGATTTTCTGTGTCAGCCTGTTAGCTGTCTAATTTAAAGGTGAATCTTACCAGAATCCTTGGCCCAGCCCTAGGGCTGAAGGGTGCTTCAAAGGCAGAAGCAGATTCAGGCTGAGCTCTACAAGTAGCTGAGTCACAGGCTGCAGGAGGTGCATCTAGGCCTACAGTAACAGACCTGTAGAGCCCCACCTCTAAAATCCATCACTTAAATAGTGCATCTCACAGGAAAGAAAGTTTGTAATCCCATTTCCAGTAGCCACCCAGCGTAACCACTGAACGCTTATAGTGACCCATCAGAAATTGCCAGCAAACACTATGCTTGGCAAAAGACTAGAAAGGGAATTTGCAGGCTGACTCCTCTCATCTTATGTTGCCAGAATCTGCATTCATGCAGACATACCTCACAGCCAACAATGGATCTTCTGAATTTGCTCATTTATTTCTCCTAATGCCACAAAGAAGAAAGAAAAGTCAAGTGAAAACAAGCTCCACAATTTCCTCATGCACTATGGGAACCAGCAGACTTTAAAAAAGCCCCAAACAAAAAACCACAGGAAGTTGTAGGGTGTTTTCTTCAATTATATTAATAAATAGCAATAATCTTTCTCTGTTCATCTTTAGCATATCCCTTATTTATAGCATTCCTCCATATCCCACCCCAGTCCCTTTGCTTCCAGGGTCAAGGGTCAAACTAGTTATGTACTCTTCCACATCTTTTCTTGCTCTTCTAAAGCTTTTTAAGACGGTTGTTAGGACTGGCTACAGTGTTCAAGAGGTGGGTTATACCACTGGCATATATAGCCACAGAACAGATGTTTGACTACCTTTCTCTACAATTCTTAACTGCTGTGTCTGTGCCAGACAGTCTATGAAATATCCACAATACCCCAAATCTTTCCTGAACAGTAGCAAATTACAGCCCATCTGTGTCTATATCTATCCAGGTTGATTTTTTTTTTCCTACCCAGAGGTACTCATAAATTTCAGACATCGGTTTCCTCATGTAATATCATCTGTATGAGATCCAGGTCATTGTAGACAGACAATGGAGCTTGATCAAGGCCCAGTGCATTCATCATCCCAGCTAACAGCAGACAGAAACTGATGCCATGTTTTAGCCTGGCTGGACCTACTGAGCTCACATTGATTCTTCCTCACTTATCTATTTGTATGGACTATGGGATTTAGGAAATACTTCTGTCACAGGAGTACACTGCAGAGACTGTACCACTTCACTTTTCCATTTAAGGTGCACACAAGGAAAAATCCAATTAAAAAATCAATCCAAAATAAGTTATACAACTGCCAACCCCAAAGTGCCCAGTGAGGGCCATTAGTTATATTCATTTTGCTCCATCGCACTCAAGCACACATTCCTTTTAGAGGGAAAATATTATAGATGTCACAGAAACCTCAATTTAAATCAAATACTACAGCTCCAAAGCTCCCCACCCCCTAGTAGTAGCAAGCTGAAAACATACACACAGATGCTTAAAACAGGAGCCTATCACAGCTTTCAGATTCACAGAACACCCCTACTAAACAGTTCTTTCTTGCACCCTCCCAGCTCTATTACCAGGATCTTTCCATCCCATGCAAGTCATTAAATAGTCATCTAACACCATCTGCTGGATTTGGAAGAAAAAAACTTATACTAGCAACTCACTGTCAGGCAGAAAGGGAAAAGATACCACCCCAAACACTGAGGTGTCTGTGGCTTTGATTTGGTCCTTCTCACCATGCCAATGTTTTGGCATGGTGAGAAGGACCAATGCCCATGTCTTGTTTTTCCTTTCTTCTCACCCATGCCTTATTTTTGCTTTCTTCTTTCTTAAAGGCAAATCTGGGCTGCTGACACTAACAGGCACTCACAGACAAAAATTTGCCCCTGCTCTACAGGGGTAGATTTTACAGGGGGCTGTGCCACGCAGTGACACTTCTGGGTCACTGACCTGTATACCAGCCTTACCCATTCCTGATTAAATAACACCAGAAAACAAACAAACAAAAAAAAAACCCACAAAAAAAAACCCACAAGAAAAACATACAGCTGTCCTGTAAACAAGATTTCTGCAAAGTCAGGATAGAATTCTGCAGGAGTGTAAAAATGAGCTGGCTTTCTGCTGAAATCTGGGACCTCAGTATGAGTCAGAGGCTGGGGATGCAGAGCCTATGCAGCAAGAGGAAGCAGCCATTACACATTCAGACATTATCTCAGACATCAGCCCCTGGTTTTTAACATCCTGTACAAAGGCTAAAGGACCAGTTCTCACTGCCATGCAAACATGAACATGTACTCTTCAAAGACTGGCAGGCATATTTTTAACATCCAATTAGGCAGCTGCTACTGCTTTTGGATGCAAGATGATAGCTTTTAATTAGTTATTTAGAGCAGGAGACTGCACCCTCTTTCTTGTTTCTTCAGGTCAAATTGATTTCACACATCATCTGGCTTCTTATAAGATGTGATGCAATGATTAAGCTTTTTGTTTCACTGAGATGAACGCTGACTGAAATTACATCGGGTAAAAGGATACTGTGGAGGTTGAGTTTCCTACTTCCCCCTGCTTTTCTTCCCCCTCTGTTTTCCTACTTCTATACTGAAATTAGGGATGAATCACATGTTCAACAGTCAGACATCAGATTTGATGAAAGGTCCTGGTTAAGTCAGATACTGAGGGAAAGGACAGGTTCTCTATTAACTCCTATTGCACCTCTATTATGTCAGCACAAGTGCTGCCAGGATTTTACCCTCTGCAGGTGAAATGCATCTTCTCCTTTATTCTCCCTCTGCTACAGCTTTTTTGGTACCACCAATAATTTAGCAAAACCTCACAGCAGAAAGCAGGCTGGTTCAGATAATACTGTAAAAGCTGCAAGAGTTCCTGAATCATAGGTTCCCCTCATCAGCAAGGGGAAATAAAGGTCATTCTTCATGTATCAGTTCTGCCAAAATGGAAACTTACCTTTTGTGAGAGAGGCAAGCATGACCATTGGGTGAATCTGAGGTATTTCCAGAAGAAAAAGGGTGGTTTTTGTGGCACTGTACAAAACACTAGTAAGAGTGACTCTGAAATACTGAAGACAGCTCTGCTCACCAAGTTCAGGATTGATGGATTTCAACTGAGTCACCACAGAAAAGAGCACTAGGATGAACACAGCAACAGAAAAACAAAATACTTCAGAAGGGAGTGAATTAAAACAAAATCTTTTCTTGGTTGGGCAGCAAAATTAATACTGAGATTGCAGTTAAAAAACACTTTTAATCTGCTCTGACAGCAGCTGCCCATCAGAAAGGAGTCCCACTTGCCGCAGTCCCACAGTGCCCCAGCACCAGGTGAGGGAGATCACCAGTCCATACAGCTCACTCTGAGCCTGCAGCATGGAGAGGCTGGACAAAGGGAGCAACAAGAATGTGCAGCTGAGGAAAAAGCAAGCATCTCCTCCTTCAGCAGGAGAAAGACCCAGTGAAATGTAGTATAAAACTGTGCTCAGAAGGCAATTTGTCAAGTGCTGCCAAGCACAGCAGCTAAAAAAAAAAAACCCAACCCCAAAAAAACACAAACAAACAAACAACACATAGCCAAAAACCTCAATACCACATTAAAAAAAATGAAAGAAGAAATTAATAATTTCAGCAAAAGGACAGTTCAGACCGGTCCAAGAACTAATATTTATTAATTAGCCATAAACACATTTAAGCTAGAACATATAAGCTTTCTAAATGTCAGCCTTTTCTCCATGGCCTACTGGGTCCTAAGTGTGAATTAATATTCCAACAAATCTTGATTAGTTTATAAAATTAATCATGTTTTCTTTCCAATGGCAGGGGAATAGAGCATACTCCTGGAGCTCCCTGACCTTTCTACATTCTTCCGTTGATCATCTATTTATATCAACCTTTCTAACAGAGAAATTATTGAACACATTTAAAGGCTCCAGAAACTAGATTTCTTGCTATAAGCAATATAAAAAGCAAAACAAAAAGACAAACAAAAAAACCTGCTCAAGGTGATTCAAACCAAAGATCTGAACAAATCATGACAAAACATTTTCTTGCAAGCTGACTGAATAAATAAAAAACAATGTGTCCATTTTGGGCACTAGATTTCTCAGAGCAAAATTAGCGCAATTGACCATCATATATTACACAAATGGATTCTTTTGCCTGGATATTTTCTTGGGTAGAGAGGAACTTCTATGGGAGGAGATGGCAAGGACCTGAGGATACTGAAACACATCAGATAGAAAACATGTCCAGTTTCCTGTCTGCCAGCTACTGTTAGGGGAAGGGTTACACATACAGATTATCCACAGGCACACATGCACACAGATATCCTAGGGCTAAAATTGACTGGTCTGGAGACTTTAGAGTTTCAAATGAAAGTGCTCAGCTGGTGAAACCCTTTCCACTGTAAAGTAGAATTTCACAGTAACTGAAAGCCTGCCTCAGAACAACTCAGTTCCCTGATCCACACACCAGAGTCAGTCCTTCTGCCGAGTTACACAGCCATCTCAAACAGAGCAGGGCTTGACACTCACACCTACCCTCAGTTAAACTTCCACACTTCTGCTCTGACAATACCTTAGTCCTCTGGGCAAGAGGCAAAGTCTACACCTTCTGCATTTCATACTGCCCTTGAGGATAACTAATGAACAGCGGCATTCAGAAATACAGCATCCAAAGAGCAAAGTCATAACTGTCTGCAATGACACATAAATACAAAAGAAAAACCACTGACAGAGTCAGAATACAACCTGACACCCTGTTAGATAGGGTGGTGGTAGCAGTCCAGATGAAATGGTCTTGTTGAAGTGGTGATCCTGTAGAAACCATCTGATAACCTTTGTCCTCTGGAAAATTAGTGAGTGAGGGTGGCCATTCCTCTGGGAAACCAGTGAAAAGACTGCTTGTTGTGTCCCAAAACCCAGATTATATCCAGGTGGGGATGCTTAACTCCTCCCCACTGGGCAGAGCATCTTACAATGGGCTGATATCCTTCTGAGTCATGTGGTGGGTCCTTGATTGCCCATTAAACAGAAATGGCTCCTGGAAGGAGTTATCTCTGAGTCATGAGGCAAGACTTTGATGGGCCTGTTAACAGGAGATAAAGAAAAAAACCAATGCCCCTCCTGGTTTCAGCAGCTCTTGAGGATGGGAATAGAATATCCAGTAATAGTAGGTTACCTATTGTAACCTAGGACAGAAGTCAAACACCAACTCAAGAGTCAGAGCACAAAACTCCCTAAAATACCCTCAGGCTGAGTTTAAATAAGGCTCCAAGAGTGTGGGTGGAGGCTCCAGGTGGGGAGTTCAGGACAACTAAGGCTAATTAGTGAACTCAGGAATCTGGCAAAAGCAAAGGTCACAGTGTATTTTGTGTTTTAAATTAGGCACTTTGTAAATGTCTCATCACCAGAAGTTTAGTGTTTCACCACATCCTCTCTGAAAAGCAATCTAATAGTAAAATCCAATAAGTACAGGCTACAGCAGCCAGCAAGCACACTGTGCCTGTGGAATTTGACTCTTCACTCCTTTTCTAGGAGTGTTGTGCCAGCTACAGCCACAGAGATCAGTGACATGGGGACACAAACTCCAGACCTGACCAGTAAAACAGCACTTTTTGCAACAGATTTTCTGCAAGAGCACCTCCATCCTCACAGCGTTTGGTACTCCTGGTGATGACACCCAGTGCAACATAGAAAGCCCACAGTCTGTCCTGGTCCAGGGCTGCATCTGACCTCTGTACGAGACTTGTCACAAAAGTAAGGGTGAGGTGAATTACAGGGAAGCTTCCCTGATTTTTCCCACAGCAACCTAGAACAACAGAAGACAACTTTACCTCAATTTCACTGCAAATGTACAGACCGCCAAACACATTTCTAAAACATTTTTAGGGATATCACTCCCCACAGCAGATTACTGACACATTGCTTCCTTCTTGGAGCCAAGTTGTGTTTTGGGAGCAGCAACGATGTCTTGTTCAGAGCACAACTCACAAGCTTTAGAGTGTTAAGACCACAGTACTACTGATTCTGCCTCTGCTGGTGATACACATACAAACACTCAAGGATGTGGAACTTTTACATGAAAGACTACACCAAAAGGCCCCAGTAAGACAAGAAGTCATTTTGTTAGTACATATGGGCAGTAAGGGGAAACTCCTACCCCAGAAGTCTTCTGCTATAGAGGTTGAGAGGAAGGTAAAATGCCCATTTTCCAGATAAGAAACTGAGATGTTTGATGCAACACTGCCACTGAGACAATAAAAAGATGCTTGGATACCTGACCTATGAGGCTTAATAACTTATACAAATTCCTACAGAAAATCTACGAAAACTATCGGTGTTCAGCCCATAAAAGTCATATCCCCCCCTAGTTCCATTAATTCTTCATTTAAAAAATGAGCTATCCATAAAAATCACTCATAATCTATGTTTCAACAACTTCTCAAAATGAGACACTTCCAAACCACATAGCAAGTATTAGCATCTCTGTAGTAAGGACTATTATTTATTGTTGCTGTAGACCTACTAGACTGTGACACACAACAGCTACAACCATTAGGTAGAAACAGTGGATTTGTACCAGTGAGTTAAATTTAGAAGGTTTATTTTTAACTTGTATAACCAGTATACATGGCTGAAATATAAAAATTATTAAATATTAACAGTTGTTACCAAGCTTATTTTAAGAACAAACAGAAACAGAGAAGCCAAATGAGCTGTGTAGAGGATCTGCCCAAGGATGAGAAACCAGAACCAGCTTCACAACAAAGCTACACCCGAGTGCTGAACCAAGCACCCACTGTGGACAAACAGCAGCAAAGTGTAAACTGTCAGGACCATGGGTGTCTGTCTGGATGGGCACCCAGGACTGGCTCACAGGAAACATCTGGGCTCGTACTGGAGAATTCAAGCAGGAGGTGTTTGTCACTCTCCAGTTTCCTGCCTATCAGGGAGCATAGGGACATTCCCTTAAGATTCAACAGTCATGGAAGAGAACACCTGATGCCACATGTTAAGCCTTTCTCTTGGCCTGAGTGAGGTGCTGCCAGAGCAGCACATCTCCCAAAGAGACACAGTGAAGCACAAGAGAGAGAAGGGACTTTTTGGGATGAGGATACACAGGCTGTTGAGCATACCCCCCACAGTGCCCAGAGAGCTGTAGGCACCAGCCTTCCATTTGGGCTGCAAAGGGACATGTCTGGGGAGCTATGGGCTCTGAGAAGAAACTTGCTCCACACCTCCTTGAGCATAGCCAGAGGCACTTCTTTGCCTTACTGGGACGTGGGATATGTCCCAGAGCCGGAAAATAAACTGCGAGGGAAAAGCCTGAGACAAAAGGCACATGTCTCAGGACAGCAGGAAGGCTAAGGAGAAGACCCAATCCAGGGGCCACTGGAGTCCCCAGGAAGAACTTAGGGGCAGGCTCCCAGGACATTAATGCCCAGCGGCAGCTGCAGACCGCAGGGCAGCAACTGCGGCATCAGAGAGAACCAGGTTGTCCTGACATCTCGGGTTTTTTACCATATAGCTCTTCTGCTTTCATTAACCACTTCCCTCTGCTGTCACAGCATATGTCACAGCACATGTCGCAGTCAAGATGGTCACAATCTACAGAGTATCACCATACAATACCAGAAAGCTTTAAGCATACCCATACAGAGTAACACCATACTCTATCAGAAAGCTTCAAGTGTCTGCCCTTCTTGTTCTTTAGCCCAACCTTTTATACCCTTCATCTTACATGCATTGCACCTGTGTGACCTCTGTTCCCTTTGGTGATGGGTCAGTGCACCTGGGCACTCCATGTCTCATTGCTTTCAATGCTAGTCACCTGCTTTTCACAGCAGTAGCCCATAAGGGATGAGGCTCAGCTACAGCCCCACTCCCAATCACCACAAACTGTGTACCTACACTCCACTTCTTTTTTAATATGCTTATATGAACAGTCACAAAAACCACTCTGCAACCTCACATTTAGTAGGTGAGTACTATAGTGCTATATTGAGTATTATAGTACTAAACTTCCGCAAATACTGAAAATGAAGGATTCCCTCCTCTAATAATATGGAGATTTGCTTGGAGCTGTGTTCCCAAGCTCTGGCCCCTTGGCTGCCCTGGGGAGAGACCTGAGAGGTACCAGCCATGTACCCAGCATTGCTTCTGGCAGGACAAAAGCCTACCGTGTAGGCTTCATGCCAATCTCACGTTCACCCGGATCACCTCCCAGGGGTGATACGCTGTCCGATTGGTTGGTGGCTGTCGAGACTGTATTACGGTCATGAAATAAATATTATTTTTCCATCTTTTATTAAAATTGGCTATTTTTCATTTTTCATCTATAACAATGATCAAATCAAGTTAAAAACTACAAACTATCATGAATACCAGGTAGCATATCTACCCTGGAGATTTCTAAAGAGTTATTTCAGTCTTGTAGTATATTTATTTTACACAAAGTCAGGAAATGATTTTATCAAAACATATATAAAAATTGCAGAGAAGGCTCTTTGCTCTCGTTTCATGCTGCCATTTTGGTTACGGCTTACAACAATCAGAGAAATACTCATTCAGAAATTACCCTTGTATGGGTTTTAATGCCAAGCAGAAATCTGCTGAGAAACAAGTGTTCTAAAGCAAAACCAAATCCATAGTAATGATGCAATAAGCAAAACCAAATCCATAGTAATGGTTTATTAGGAGAGGAACAGTTTTATACACAGTTTAAGGGAATCTGCCACCCACAGGAGAACACTGCAGCCAGCATCCCAGCCTGTTACTTTGCTGTGGGGAAGTCCATTGTGCTGAGAAAGGAGAGCTGTGAAGATAGAACACCAGTTTTTCTTGTGAACAGGTAGCGAAAGCTTTCTCCAGTGCTTCTGCTGCTTAGAAGTAATCTGTCCAAACCAGATAACAGTTCCCAAATAATATACCAGAGTTGCAAAATTATAGATCAGAATCACAGATCTCAAGTTGGAAGGAACCCATAAGGATTGGGTCCTACTCCCTGTTCCTTGCAGGACTCCCTAACACGAAACCTGAGATCAGTATACTCCCTGCTATCCTGAAGCCCAAGGCTTTGGGCTACAAATACCAGCTTGTACTGAGATAGTGGCACAGGTAGTGAGCAAACCAAGGACATTTTTATTTTTCTGCATCATTTCTCAGGGTCACGCTAAATCAGGTTTTCTGCAATGACAAAGACTTAGCTCAGTTTTGAGATCTCAGAACTTTTTGCCTCCTGTGACATGAGTCATGGCTGCTTTTACAGTGAAAAGGAAGACAAATTACTTTGACTGTTCATTTTGATAATTTTTTAATTCTTCCAATCCTATGGGACTCTCAGGAAAGCTAATTAGATGTTCCCCTACATTGTTTGTTTGTGAAATAATGCAGTTTGAGTAACACCTTATAATTACTCGTGTATTACTGTAATGCAGTAATATGGGATAAGAAATTATCCAATTCATTAACCATGAAAGAAGCATTGCAAGTCCTGGAACATATAGAAGTCACCACTTGCCTGCTTTTTAGCATCTTTATGTAGACTCTGTGTGTGGTATGTCTGTGGAGAGCTGAACAGCCAGAAGAGGGTAGCATAAGTTAGTTAATAAACCTCATCTGTAAAGCAGTTATTTTTGAGAGAAACACCTACTTAGATTTCTTGCCACAAGGTAGAGAAACATAACATTGACAAACCCATCACCAAGCTTTTGTCAGAATGTGGGAAGGCAGATTTGCAGTCAGAACTGACAACGATTAGACTGAGAGCAGGATGCAGAGCTGTTTGCACTCTATTAACTCTTGTTTGACCAATGCTGCTATTAATAAAAATGCACACCCAAAGCAACTGTATTACTTTGATCTTAGGGGATTACAGCACAAGTCAGCAAAACTGTTATTGAGTACATTCTGGCACATGATTTTGCCTGCAGCAGATCTGAAAAGCCAGATGGGGAAGGCATGAAAATGCATAACACTGAGAGCGACTTAAGGGGGTGGTTCTGGGCCAGGTAATAGAATATCAAATGGAAGCTTGCTGAGTTCACCAGGCAGATGTGTATCAAAAGGCTCCTCTTGCTGCTGCCTCTAATATCTACCCAAAATAGAATGTTGCTCCCAGAATCTGTATGCAGTAAATTAGTACTAACAAAGGGAATGTTGCTGTATCTAGCAGAAGCAGAGACATCAGCTCACAGTAGCTTTAGAGAATCCTCTTCTGTGCTGGGGATGGTCCCCTACCAATGCACATGACTCTAGAGACCAGAATTGCTGCTGGGCATTGCATTATACAGGGACATATCTACATTAGTTAGCTTGCAGATTTCTTTAGTTTTTCTTTATAGAGACCAAACAGCAAAATTCTTCTCTGAGAATTTGATAGGGCTTGCCTCAGGGCATACTTGAAAGGACAAGGAAGACTGGGGGATGACTGTTGTTATTTGCATCACAGTAGTGGTTAGAAATCCCAGACAGAATCAGGACTCTACTGTGCTAAATGTTGTACACTCACACAGGATTGGAAAAGCAGTAGCCAGAAAAAGGAAGCTGGAGCAGACAAAGTGAGAAGGGAAACAGGTGTGAAGACATTAAATACCATGCCCAGGAGTTTACACCCAGTAACTGGACAAGGAATAGAAAATTCCTGTTCTGTCAACTTGCTTCTGGCAGAGTTTCTTTAAATAGCTCAGAGGTTGTTAAGTGAGAAAGACTGTTGTGTGTGTTTACCCCTTGGAAAGGCACTGAGGAGATAATACACCACGTATTCATAGTTTATTTGTACAGTATAGCTAAAGAAAAGTGGAAATGCAAGCTGAACATTTTTTCTCTAATTATTTTCCCTCCACCCTTTCAAAAATAGCACATATTGGAAACACTGGAGCTTTCCATTTCCAAGACTGTAAAATCAGACTCTAAATGCGAAACTAGCTGCCCTTCACCCTGCTGCTACAATGTGACCACTTTAGCACTTGGGGTCTGCCCACTGTCCCCACGGCACACACACAGCAAACAGCAGCTGAAGAAGGGAAGGGGACAGGGAGTGCTGTATGCAGGTGGGATGAGGATGTCAGACTAATTTAATCCCCTGAGGGGTTTAGTTTCAGGTATTGTGAAAGCCTCTATGTAAGAGATCCAGAAAGCCTTTAAAACAGTGCTGTCCCCTCAAATGACCAGTTGCAAACTTGCTCACAATTTTCCCTGGACTTGGCTGTTAGTTACAGAAGGAACTTCTACAATGACATGCGGGTATCCAGCTGCCATGTCTGCTTCACTCAGTCCCATGTCTCTGACCATTTTTAATGTGATATAGAACCAAAGCTAACTAAAAAGATTCTTTGTGGACATTATCCTGAATGAAGCATAAAAGTTGCAGTAACAAGCTGGTTCCTATAATATTTCCTGCCTTTGCATTTTGGCTTAGCTGGCACACAAAAGGTACATTATGGGAAGTGATTAAGTCTTTTTCCTGCATACATCTCTGCACTGCACTCCTTGGGGATCATTTGCCATTTGTGTCAGTCTTGGTTGGCTGAGCTTCCCTCAGGAGCTGCCTGTCCATTAAAAGGAGTGTGAGGATGTCCACGCAGAGTCAGTCAGTCTGGTGAGAGTGCCTTCCCCTTGTGCTTCCATGCCACCAGACACCATTCCCTGCAGAGGGATTTGCACTGATGATGCAGCAGGTAAGGGGACATTACCCCTTAAAAACACACTTGGAGGGTTGCTGTTCACCTCGCTTCCTGGGTTGGCAACATTTACAGCACTGTTGCTCACTGTCCACAGGCAAGGGTAGTGGCTGGAAAAAGAAGCAGCACAGATCAAATGACTTATTTCAAAGCATTTAGCCTGCATAAGATTTGCCACAGTAAAGTCAATTTCACTATCTGTTAAAAGGTAGCTATTCAAATCAGGTTACCAAACTAGATCAGTGTTGAAGATTTTAAGTGAAAAATCATCAGTAGCCATCACCTGGTGACCCTGGAAGGAGGTATGGAGAGAAATGTACAAGTATATGTAAGATTTCAAAATGTAAGGATCTTTTTATGTGCCTCTGTGACTTCTTCCCATCTTAGGGGCTGAGTCAGAAGAGCTTCTAGAGAGGGAGGTCACAAAGTCTCAGGATACTGCCTAGCTACTAGGGTATAAACATTGAGAAGAAAACCTACTCAATCAGATTACAGTGCATTTGAAATTGCAGCTGATTTTCCTGACACCTAAGTTAGAGAAGAAATTATTAAGTTAGAGAAGAAATTATTGCATTCCTTTGGGGAAAATAAGGGAAAATATTTGATAATTAATTGATTGTCTAGGTATAAATTCCATTTACCCCTAGAATAGGATCCTCATTTCATGCAGGATAATAGTGAGTAATACAGGAAGAAAAATAATTTGGTTTTAAAATGCTCACAGATTATAGAGACCAGAATTCTTTGTAGGTGTTCCAAGATCCTGGTTTTCAGCAGTGCTGGGGAAAAATGAAGCTCCCATAGAGCAGAGAATGATTAGCTTGTCAGAAAGATTTGCCCAGGAATCTTGAATTGGGCACTTAGGACACATTTCAAATCCCAGACACTGATTAAAGTTTGGAACAAAGGGCAAATCACCAGGACAGTCCTACCAGCCTCAGTGCTCCTCATACCAGCAGTTTTCCTGTAACCTTACCTGGGTCCAGGGCTGGCACCTCCCTTTGTTTGTGGCACAGAGAGCAAATTAGTGTGTGGAGAAGATGGCAAAGTCCAGCTGTCGTGTCCTGAGAATACCTGAAGATTATTGCTGGAGCTGTCCAATAAGTTAACTTTGGGGAGGGAAAAAAAAGCAACAAACAAATCCTCAGTGACATTGCAGACAAGGTCTTAAGACAGCAAAACACGGACAGGTTTAAGGCAGCAATCTGATCATGAAGTGCCCAACCACAGGTAATAGGACAAAAGTCCCAACCACAGGGCAAAATTCCCATGTTTGTTAAGAGAGCAGCAAGGTGCCATTCCAATCCCAGGGGTAATACATGAGAAGGTACAACATGACAGACATAGGATTTGCATTTCTGCAAGTCTGACTAATAGTTTTTCACAATTGACATATATCAGGCAATGTTTTGATACAGATTTCCTTATAATTTGAGCTAAAATACTTAATAAAGTTTTATAAATACTGCCCATTCCTGGAAATTTTCAAGGCCAGGTTAAATGGAGCTTTGGGCAACCTGATCTAGTGGAAGGTGCCCTGTGGTAATGTGTTTTTTTAGTTTTATTAGTATACTTAACTGTTTGATTTGTAATTTTTTAAATTTCCTTACGCTGTCCTTTTTCTGCCTTTAGAGTGGCACAGGTTTCCCATTTTGTATTTTATGTTTCTAAAACTAGACTTGCTCCCTCATTGTTATTAAGTGTTGGTTTTTCTGTTTGTTACTTAGCTACTCCCCTCCAAAGTTTAAACCTCCCTCCCCTTCCCAGTTGCTAACCCCTCCTGTCCCTGCCCTTTCCCCAGAACCTTCCTTATTCCTCCTTTCATTAAATGTTAATCCCTCCCCAAACCTGCCTTCCCCCTAGAAACTTCCCTGTCAGTTTTCTATTTTTCCAAACCCCATTAGTTCACTGTAGCTGTTCTCCTCCCTTGAAATTCTTTACTGGTTTACACATTGTATTCCCCACCTTGTGTTCCACCCCCAGTTCTCCTGATTAGTTAAAGATCATATCCTCCCCTGAGACCTCCCTCTCATTTATAAGCTGTTGTCTGCCCTCAGTTTGGGGTCCTGGAACGCTGGGGAGGGGGATTTTTGCCATCAAATAAAGTTGCCCCAGTTCCGCCCCAGGACCGTTCTGCTCTTTTGTTTCTGTGCTGTGCCCCACTGGTAGCTGGGATTCAGCGGAGCTCAAAGCGGGGGTCTGTCGTGCCCCCTTTCACCATCTAGCCAGGACATGCCACAGTGCCCCTACCCATGGCAAGGAGGTTGGAACAGAATGATATTTAGGATCCCTTTCAAGCCAAACGCTTCCATGATAAATACTTCCATTAAACAGGAATTATTGCTAAATTATAATTAGCAAGTAGATTACTTTATCCCTATTCTGCTTTTTGACCCACTTCCTCTGATCAAAGTATAATCAATTTCTGGATTTGCACTCAGATCTAGAAAGGAAAAGGGACTCAAAGGGTGTTCTGACAATACCAAAATGCCTTTGCCTCACATCAGCTCCTATCTGAGAGCTGCACTGACTTGAGAACTCAACGCTGTCATGGCAGGACATCGAAAGGAGACCTGCAATGCTCTTTTTGTATAACTGGAAGCTGTAGTGAAAGCAAGACCATACACCCTGGTTTATCACTAAGAGTGCGCCCAGTTCCTGGGACCTCTTGTTTTGCTGCCTCAATCACCGCAGGTGCCTGAAGGGTCCTGTGCAGGTTGTCCCAGAGACTCACCATGTCCTTTCCTAGCCTGAGCTCGGCCTTGCTCCAGTGCTTGTGCTAACCTAAAGCAAGGGGCAGGCAGAAGCAGCAGAGCAGTGCTCCAGGAATACCTGTAGGGGAGTGATTCCTCTGCATGTAGGAGGGTGGGTATGGAGCAGCCCGATGGCTTCGCAGGGCTGAGTATCTCTCACAGCTGTGGGGAGCCTGTGGAGTGGGCAGAGGCAAAGCTCCACTGTACTGGTAATTAGAGCTTCCCGAGGCACACATTGGATCTGGGTTGGAAATCAACCAGCCACCCACTTTGAGAGAAAAGAGAGAACAAAACTATTACTATTGCTGTAAGTGCTACAATACAACTAAGAAATAAACAGCCTTCTTGCAGAATCAGCTGTGCCTCAGAAATACCAAGCAAATGCTAAGCTATTGGTTTGTGAAACAACTGACAAAAAAATAGCAAACCTCCACCTCCCTCCCAACCCACCAACACTGAAAACAAGACCTGAAAGCAACCAGAAAATGTCACAAACATTAAAGAACAAGTGAAAGAAAAGCTATCAGTAAAGCAAATGCAGCTTCTGCTTCCCCTCATTTTTTTACCTGTTTACCCATAAAAGATAAATTATAGGTAACAAAAACATTCACAAATATAAAAACAAAGGGGTAAGAAAACTCTAAAAATATCATATATCATCTTGATTCTAGATTCCTTTTAATATTGAAAAAGTGGATTTTATGGAAAATGATCCCTCTGCAGGACCTCTATTTCCTACTGTGAGGTCTCTTCAATCTTCTTATTTTTTTTAAAAGGGTCCCTCTCTATGAACACAATTCAGGACTCAGTAAGTGACCAGCATGAAACTGTTAAGCAAGGCCCAGGTTCCCAGCACCCATCATATCTCACAAAACTTGCAGCTGACATAAATAAAAACCTTACAGTGAGAATATGTCATATGTTGACCTTCAGAGACTGTATCTGGAGCATCCTTAGAATGACTTCTGAAAAGCAAAATACTTAGTGGTAAGTGCTCTCTTTGAAAAATTACAAAAGTTATAACCAGAACTATTAATTAAAAATTGGAGGAGTCAAAAAGGAGGGAAATCCCTCTTCTTTAACCTTGCTAGGCGGCAGTAAACCTTCCTACATTCTGCCATAAAGGAAACTTGAGCTTTTGTTTGTTGATGTAAACAAAAATGTTCCTAATTTTTTGCCATATTTGGGAGCTGAACATGGAATTCTAAATCTGCCTCTAGGCATCATTCCTGCTTGCAGGCAAGCTGAGGCCACATTCCCCCTTCCCCAACTGGAAACCCTGACACTGAGACACAGCAACTTCTTAAGTGGTGAGAGGAATGAAAGGAAATACAGATTCTCCTGCAGGCATGTGGGACACATCACATGTCAGAAGATAAAGCAGGTCCAAACAAAATTAACTAGAAATTATGGGCTAGAATGCATCATTTGGATGCCACTGTGTATTAATGTGGCTGATGGAAGGAAAATTTTGCAAGATGAACTACAATTAATTTCCGATGGAAACGTCTCTGACATCTTACCTTTAATAAAACCATCATAAATTATCACACAGACTTAATAACAGCAGTGTAGTTACATTATGTTACAACTGTAATGTACATTACAGTTACATTGTCATTTCACTTCAACTATGCTTTTTGACACTTGGAGTTAACATTTTTTCTCCCTGACCTATCAAATTACAGGATTTACTGGAGTGCAAGTATACTGTAGTAGACATATGTGGGGTATAACACTACTGGGGGAGCTCACACCATCTCATTTCAGGCTTTCTGTATAGACAGACATAAGTGCCAGGATCCCCAAGAGCACGTTGACCCATTTCAGCACCTATTATTATAATTATAGAGTCTCCCCCATAATACCATTGGAGTGACTCTGGTTTAGCAGAAACAAGATTCAGTTATGTAATTTATCTTTCATATGGTGATGTCACAGTTTTAACCATATCAGCAGCAAAAAGCTACTGGATCAAAAAAAACCAAACAAACAAACAAACAAAACAAAAAAAAAAAAACAACCAAACAAAAAAAACAACCAAAATATGAACTCACCTTTCCTTTGCATCCAGAAAGGCTTTGGCAAAGGGATTATACTTGATTTTGAGAGCTGTTATCTTGAGTTTACAGAAAACAAGGCATGTTAGTGAAGGCAATTTGAAATAAAAATTTGATAAAACATCCTCCAGAGTAATCTGAGGGGAACTGCCTGGGTTAGCCTAAAATATATCCCCACACTTGATGTTTCCCAGGGCTGTGTAGGGGACAGCTTTGCTGTGTAGTGATCAATGCCACAGGCAAAACACCAGCTGGGGTAGCCTGGCATGAGCTTGTCTGGTAAATGTGGTGGAATGGTGGACCCTTTCAAGAGGGTTTAAACACTGAATTCCTATCAAGTACAAATAAAATCTGCAGCAACATTAGCTAAGGGATGTGGCTTAGGAGTTAGCAATTCTTACAGTCCAAAGCATCCCTCAAGGGCAGGAATTTTCCCATGCAATATTGTGTTATTCTGCAGTTTTATGTATTATAGGGAACATGGAGAGATAGGGTTATCATTATGACTATCAGTTATTGCTGGAGAAAGATATTGGGCTTGACTGTAGGGCTGTTTGGCTTTTATTTCCAGCAAGCTGGGACAGATGAACCAGTCTGGAATAGCTGTGGCAGGATATTAAGCTAAACTTGGCTTAGTACTGAAGCCAGACATTAGATTAGACAATATTCTACTGCAGAGAAAAAACAGAGTATTAGAGTGGGTGGAGTATTACACTGCATAGGACTGGTGGGGAAACAAGAAAAAGGCATGCTGGTCTTGTAGTAAATCAGCTTCTATCAGTGGTGACCAGAGCACAGTGTGGCACCTGCCTACCTCTTCATTCTGGTAGGCAGTCACTGCTATGAACTGCGTCTCAGGGAAGGAGCAGTTCATCACCATCCGGTGGGGGCCGCCTACGCGAACTATGTGCACCTGGGGCTCGTATTTGTGCAGGGAGTTCAACATTATCTGCAGGAAACAAAACAGAGAGACAGCCCCCAGTGCCACTCTGGTACCTCACAGCCACCCTCTGGCTCTGTGACAGAGCAGCTGTCGCTGCTGAACCTTGTCAGCCACTGACTCCTGAAGCAGGAGGGCAGGTGCCTTCCTTGCCTGCAACAACCACAGGCTGAACAGAATGAGACTTCACTGGACTGGATTTAAGGCTTTGGATGCAGCAGCAGCAGCAGTGATAGTTGTGTTAGCAGCCATGGCCCTCAAACCACTGGGCTCCCACTGCACTAGGGGCGGCTGAAACAGCTCAGGGGCACTCCCTGTCCTGCTACTGCTTTCTGAAAGACCAGAATCACCATCACAGAAAAGGTGCCAGCAGGAAGCTAAGGCAGTCATCCAGACTCCTCTCTGGGAAAGATTAAGTGTATCCAAACAGGCCTTGGCAGATCGTCTAAACTGGCACTAAAAGTTATGAACAGCATTGATTCCAGGAAGTCTATTAGGTCCTTTAATTGGCTCTAGTGCAAGAAAAAGAGTCTTTTTTAAATTGGTACTTTGCAAAGTGATGTATACATGCATACATATATATGTATATATAAGAAAGAACACAGCTATTAGCATAAAGAGCTGATAGTCATCAATTACTTTCTAATACCATCACAGAAGGGGCAGCTGAAGCACAGAGTGGGAACATGGTTTATTTTAACACTATGGTCATGATTTCAAAAAAAAGCAAAGGAAGCTTCAGTCATTTATTGTTTAGTAACTTTTGTTTGGGTTCTGTTTCTCATATGGTTTTTCCTCTCCTGCTTTCTACTGTTTTGCTCTCCTTCGTATATATACAGAGTGTTCCCCTGTTTTTTTTCCCCAGGGACTCTTTGATCCTCCAAGTTTCCTGTAGCTTCCCCCCTTT